>NC_137610.1:35265708-35371209 GCF_963280865.1 Gymnoscopelus braueri | reverse complement strand
ACTCTTACACTTACCTGTACCTATACTGTCCTCTTATCTTATCTTATATTAGAATAATGTTATTTTGAATACATTAGAATTAAACACAGGTACAGTATGATGAGTGGAGATTCATTGAGGGTAGGCTATGTACCCAAGCTAAGCAAAGAAAAATCACAATACACAATATTTCCGCAGCACTGAAGTAAAAAAGTGAAGGCAAGCTTCCTACCGACCCTGATGTACTAATTTTCACAAATTCTCCCCCAGAGTATAGACGTATTGGGGATGTTAAATCACCTCCAGATTGTTAAATGTAGGGTGGAATCTGCTGACATCCCCAGTCGACCCCTCCCTCATTTGCATGTCAGTATATTACTGCAGAATGAATTTCTGTCTATTTCACTCGATGTGTCTCAACTGGCTGAGCTCAGTATAGGTCCCAATCCTCTCATCTCTTTCCCTGCAGAGCAACTGTCTCATCCTTCCTCATCCCTGCAGTCCTCATGCTCTCCATGCAAGAACTTCTGCACACAACGCAGCAACACACACACACACACACACACACACACACACACACACACACACACACACACACACACACACACACACACACACACACACACACACACACACACACACACACACACACACACATACACACACATCCGTTCCTTCTCTGTCTTCATCTCAGTCAGACACCTGAGAGCCCTTTGTCTGGTTCCCCAGGCTCCAACACCAGCAGCAGTTATGAGCCAATGTGAGACACGTAAGTGCCACACAGAAAGGTTGAGCTATATAACTATAAAATGCTCGCTCCTCTCTCTCTCACTCTCTCTCTCTCTCTCTCTCTCTCTCTCCTCTCTCTCTCTCTCTTCTCTCTCTCTCTCTCTCATCTCTCTCTCTCTCTCTCTCATCTCTCTCTCTCTCTTCTCTCTCTCTCCTCTCTCTCTCCTCTCTCTCTCTCTCTCTCTCTCATCTCTCTCTCTCTCTCCTCTCATCTCTCCTCTCTCTCTCTCCTCTCTCTCTCTCTCTCTCTCTTCAACTCCCACTCTTGTTACTTTCCCCCTCCACAACATTCTCTCACAATGCACATTGATGGACATGCAGGGAATATGCTATCTAAAACCTTCCATTTAGTACAGTGCAGGTCACTGCTCATAAAGGAAGGGGTGGATTACTGAATGGGGCCCTGGGGCCCAAGAGCCCAAAGCCAGAGCCTGTGTGTGAATTGTCGATGTTATTAACTTTGCATTTCTTGTCAAATGGCTTAGTCATTCGTGTCAGAAATAGAGCCCCAATAGTCCTAATGAAAAACTGAAAGAATAGCCTAAACAATCAGTTTGTAGATGTCGCAAGAAATAAACCATCATGACACCTTTTAAAGGTGACCTTTTATGCTGTAGTATTCACAACAGATTAATGAGTATAGAAAGTGGTCACTATATTATTCCACTTGAACCCTAGCGCTATTCTTAGTAAAACAGATCTGAGTTGCACTGTACTTGATGCGTTCTTCTTCGATCTACACACCAAATCTCTAAGCCAAAAATAGCAGATGTTTGGCTTATTGTTCCCCTCAGAATAGGCATGCTGGGGTTCAAGTAACTTGAGACAGGTCACAGGTGAGGTCATAGGGTCATGATTAGGCCAATCTGTGCATGATCTTGGACAACTGTGCACCTGCAAAATGGAACAGAATTAAAACATGAATTGAGGATTATGACGCAAAAATGCCTCGAGGAGATGAGAGAGAACTAACAATACAACTTTTGACAAATTTGTGGATGATTTTAAGCAGAAAATGTTTGTGTAAGACTAATATATCATTCATTTAGGCTTATACAGTAACGTAGTGTTTGCTTTACTACTGTATGTGACACCATAGCTTGCTGTGTATAAATATGAATATACATAATGTAATAGTTGTGTTTTTGACTTCTGAAGAATCTGAAGACATGCTCAGTTCTATGAAATCAATTGATTACTATTCCTGCGGATGGACCTCTTAAATGTGCAGCAACATCCCAGAACAGCAAAAGGGAGACAGGTAAGCTGGAAGAATCAGAGCCCAAGGCTGACAGCCCCCTCAAGGGTGTCCCTGGTTTATAGGTTTTATTGTTATACTGGTGGATCCAGTATGATGTCTTGACATAGAGCCTAAAAGTGTCTGAACTGGCTGTAAAAACAAATACTTTTCAGTATCTTATATTGTAAAAACACAAACAAAAGCTTGAAACAATGCTTTTGGAGAGGCACAAGGCCAGTCATCCACTCTCAGGTAGTGTACTTTTAGGTCTCTATGGTTGATTGCTGAGATGTTTCAGGACTCAGTCCTCCGGTGCACATTTTAAAGGTTTTCCTTAGTATGGAACAAGTCACCCATTACATAATGGAGGCAAATTTGAAGGGGTTGAAAGTAATCATCCCCTCCCTCTCCCCACTGGATATTATGCTCGAGCATCACAATCACACACAGCGAGATGGAGAATGTGCAATTACTTTCACATCATCTCATCGAAGGGGAAAATTGTTGCTGCCAACGTGTGAAAGGAAAAACCGAGTCCCCATCTCGCCGGAAATGCAACGTTTGTAGACTAGATGTCGTAATGCTGAAACAGACAATCAGTCAAAGAATGGCTACAAGAAAGCGGGAAAAAGAGAATGGAATATCTGACTTGAGAGATGAATAGGGCACACTTAAAGTAGTTCACCCCAAAAATGACTTATGTTCTATCAATTACACCCCATGTTTTTGTCGTTCCTGGGCGCCACACTCCCCCCACCAGCCTAGGGAGCCCAGGGCCGAGCTCATGCCTCCTTCAATGCATGAGAGCCAACTGACCTTCTTGACACCTGACAGGGGGAGTTTTCCTGGTTGGACGTAGCGCGTGGAAGGAACACGTTCTTCCAACCAGTTCCCTTCCCCTCCATCAGGCGCCCCGGCTGTCATGGGGGAGGTGGTATAGCGACCAGGATTACAACATGTTTTTGTGAGGGTATTAACTACCCTAGGAGACACAGGGAGAACATGCAAACTCCACACAGAGTAGGCCCTTTCGCCAACCCCACCTAGGGGGTCTTCAGACAGGACACTGTAGAGAGACAGGGAACAGAGGTAGAGACAAAGAAAGGACACAGATCACTGTCCAGCCAGAGGCAAACCAGGGTTACGTGGTTGATATGCTCTTCCAATCAGCTACTCAGTAGCTGCTACTGTATAAGCACACATGGGTTTGTTTAATACTTCTGTTCTCTTAATAAGGATAACGTCGTTCCATCAGTGATGGATGGCAGGAATATCAATCTTGTTTAAATCACATCTCATGCTTGTATTTAGATAAATGTTTCATCATGAACATAGCTGAAGTTAAATTCATCATTCTGATGACACTGCCGACAAAACATTATCAGCAAACTGAGGAGTTTGAGTTTGAATATGAAGATCACCTCCCCCAAAGTTTTTTTGACACCTGCAGAGGAAGGTATAGTGTGCGAATGAGAGCAAGAGGAGAGACAGTGCCAGAGAAAGGGGTGATTCATTGACTGATGGGGAACAAATTGCCATGTCCCATTCTCAATCCTGAGATGTTTCAGATTGCACACGCACGCACACACGCGTATGTACGCGTTCGTGCACACACGCGTGCACACACGCGTCCACACACACACACACACACACACACACACACACACACACACACACACACACACACAATAAAACTTGAAGGTCACAGATGTTATCAGCAGAGAGTGTGTGTGTGTGTGTGTGTGTGTGTGTGTGTGTGTGTGTGTGTGTGTGTGTGTGTGTGTGTGTGTGTGTGTGTGTGTGTGTGTGTGTGTGTGTGTGTGTGTGTGTGTGTGTGTGTGTGTGTGTGTGTGTGCACGCATATGCGTGTGTGTGTGTGTATACGTGTATTTCTGTTTACATGTGTGTGGGGGGGCACAGGTGCAAAGGGGATCATCAGTGGCTTCTGTAATTAGAAGCAATGGTACTATGAAACTACTGATTAATTACTGAGAAAGACAAAGAGAGAGAGCACAAGCATACAGTATGCGCACGCACGCACGCACGCACGCACGCACGCACGCACGCACGCACGCACGCACGCACGCACGCACGCACGCACGCACGCACGCACGCACGCACGCACGCACGCACGCACGCACGCACGCACGCACGCACGCACGCACGCACGCACGCACACACGCAAAGACACTTTATTATTCATGTCCCTCACTTCCTGCTAGCCAATTATGAATTGGTGTAACCGATAGTTCTCATTTGTTCAACCTCTGCACAGATACATCAACCTAAGAGTGAGCATAAACACAGCAGTCTTGCAGACATCGCATGCAAATCCTAACCAACCTTTCTATATTGGGATGCTGGAGGAAAACATTTGATAACAAACAAGAAAAGAAGCACCGTCGCGATTTTCTAAAAATGAATGGGTTTTAATTGGGTCTGAGCAGTGTCTTGCAGGGATGTTTCACCTCAGGGTTCCTTACCAATAGCCATGCCTCGTCTATTAGCGGGCCTATATTCATTCATTCATTGATGGCACAATTTATAGAAACATTGAGTACGGTGAACGCACTGCCATGTTCTTGTGTCCCAGAAATGGCATGTGTGAACTGTAATTACACACACGTCTACCCCATAGCAGATCATACTTGGCCAGTAGTATACAACAGCTACTGGACATGAATGTGCTGTGTCATGACTCCCACTGTTGCTATGCAGTTATGGAAAACATGCTCTCAGGAAATGAGTGATTTGACTATGTTTATTTATTTTTCCCAACATCCAGTGCCTATAGTACTTACTGTAACATGTCCCATGAACAGAACAAAATAGTGGATAGCCAGCACTGTAAAATAGGTCTAACACACAGACAAATAAGAGAACAGCCAGTTCTATTGACTATCTGTCGTCTTCCCCCCCCCCCCCACACACACACACCTCCCCAGCATGTTCTGATTTTATTTTAGAAAGGCAAAAGAGCGAACGGAAACTAAGGGCATAGACAGTAGGTATGTGAGTCAAAATGGGAGTCAGATTCAAACTGGGGTCCTCACAGCATCAATATATCAATAGATTAAAACGCAAGTACAGGGAAAAAAGAGTTGACCTAATGTGTGCAAATGTATAAGTGTGAACATGTACAAGTGTGTACAATACAAGGTAGTGCAAGGAAAAGAAAAGTGCTATCTGCCATTAAGCATATCAATAGCACTTGATGAAGGAGACATTATATGGTGTCCTTCAATCCTCCAAACCGCAGCCTTGAAGCAACGAACTGAGGGCAATAACTCCAACCGCCTCTTGGGGTGGATGGTCTTGGCTGTCCAATAAAGCATTAGTCCTCCTAAGGACCTGCCTGTTATAAATGTCCAAAAGCACAGCATGATTTCTCCCTTGAAATCTTGCTGGTCATTTAAAAAAGACTTCCAAGTCTGTTCTTATTGGAAACATTAAGGTTTCCAAACCATGCAAGAATAATACAAAAGGTTAAAACTGATTTAACTAGAAAAGTGCGCAGGTCTCCGCCAGGCCGGGTTGCCTAACCAGGGCCTGGCGCAGTTATACAACTGCCAATTGGAATGGAATATGAGAAATCATGAGGATACATCATGATCACATGACTTCAGAGTTGTAGGATTTGTAGCAAAATGTGTTTTGAATTAAATGAAGAAAAGCATCAACATGAGATACAAAGCACAGCTTATTATCAAGAACAATACCCTACCTATCATTTATAACAGTAAACACTGAGCTTCAATGTTCATTTTTTGGACAAGTAAAGACTCATCACACCAGGGCCTTATTTTGCGCGTCTTAATTACCGCCAGGTCTTATGTCTTAACTTAAGACCTGGAGGCATGGTCACTGGTCAGTGCTGGTTATTTTGAGGACGGTATAATGTGCATTGCCAAATGGGAAATCTTAAACTATCGTACCGGAGGCTTAAAATGATTGCATTTTAAAGAAAACAGTTCGTAGTTACCCTATTGGGTACGAAAATAATATCCCGGCCACCTCTTTATGGTTACAGTTAGAAAATGTCTTTATTGCTTAATCTATTTCAGGGACAGAGCAACCCTGTAGTCTTCTTCGAGGATTGTGGAATAGAATGCTAGGATGATTGAAAATTCTACATCATAATAAAATACCCCCCATAGAGTCATACAAGCCTTTAATATCCATGGATTAGCCACTGCTTCTGAGAAATGTGTGTGTGTGTGTGTGTGTGTGTGTGTGTGTGTGTGTGTGTGTGTGTGTGTGTGTGTGTGTGTGTGTGTGTGTGTGTGTGTGTGTGTGTGTGTGTGTGTGTGTGTGTGTGTGTGTGTGTGTGTGTTTGTGTGTGTGTGGACAGCTCTTGTGGGTAATCCTGGGCCATGATGGATAATGATGTTGGCTTGACTGTAGAGAGAGGCGATCCATATTCCTCTGAGAGGAGACACAGACAGTTACACACAGACTCATGTACACACAAACAACCACACTCTCTCCATAGCCACGGATGCTTGTAAACGCAAAGTCATACCACACACCCAGACCCACACTTATGCGCACGCACGCACGCACGCACGCACGCACGCACGCACGCACGCACACACACACACACACACACACACACACACACACACACACACACACACACACACACACACACACACACACACACACACACACACACACACACACACACACACACACACACACACACACACACACACACACACACACACACACACACACACACACACACACACACACACATTTAGACAGATAATCTGGACAGAATTAGTTATAACTTCCATCTATTGGTGCTTCCTTGTCTCACAGGACCATGTTTACAGTCACCTTGATATTTCAGCTATACCTTATTATCTAATCTTTACAATCAATCCACACTGCAGCTTCTATGTTCCACATACTGTGTAAATCATACATACCTTTAGCAGGAGGAATAAACCTGCTTGCAGACTGTTGTTGTCCCCAAATCACAATAGTTCTAAGGCTCTAGGTGAGCCTAGGTTCTAAATCAATATCCTATTTGTTCCCATTGATTATACAGGTCATTGTTACAATACCTTCTAAAGAGATTTGACTCAGAGGTAAAGGCATAGAAACAGAAACCCTAACCCAGAAAACAAAATTACAGAAAAGGCTTGCACACTTGCAGAAGAATGTTGAGGCTCTTTGGCTGCAATATAGAATTTGTATGTAACTTTCCTGTTCTACTCCGGATTTGAAGCCAGGTCTACTGCGCAAGTGCAGATTTATATATATTTTTACCATTGAGCTAATGTAGCCTGCCTTCTTGCTCTAGGGAGAAATCGAATTTTGACCTTCAGGTCAAAAGTCGTGTCAAACTAGAAACAGTATTGTGTCAAAGGCCTTGTCCAAACTAGACACAGGATCTAAATGTCTCAATAGAATAGCAGTAAGACCAAATACAGTACAACCACCCCAATGTTTATTAGTTATATTGTAAGATACTATATACCATACTTGGTATAAAAATAACATTTTATTCGCACCAAAAATCTAAGAATCTATTAGATTATATTTTCAGGAAGAACTATGTATAATAAAGGATTAAGCTAAGCTCTTTATGGATGGAAAAGACAGAGTAATGGGGTATCATCTACTAGATTGTGGGGGATGATAATCGATGAAAACTGTTGGTGGAAAGAGCAAATTGATTCTTTTGTGCAAAATCCTACAATCTGTAGGATTTATTAGGAAAATCTCTCCACTTGTCAATAGTCTTGCCTTCTAACCTACAGCTTAATATATCTATACCTTACTAGCACCTCGACTGATCATTGGAGAAATCGAAACAATTGCTCCACTGCTAAAAATATACGTACTGTATATTGGAGCATTAACTGCTAGCCCAGATAATTGCTAGCACCCCCAATAAGGGAATTCAACTATATCAACTTTCAAACGCACGGCTTACCTCACCTGCACATCCACTTAAAATATTCATGGTATTTGAAATATTTTTATGTGTGCAATAAAACATCTAATCAAATTTAATCAGCCAGGATTACTGTAGTCGACAATCTCTTGGTGCTCATCCACCTGTCCACACACACACACACACACACACACACACACACACACACACACACACACACACACACACACACACACACACACACACACACACACACACACACACACACACACACACACACACACACACACACACACACACACACACACACACACACACACACACACACACACACACACACACACACTTTGTCCAGCTGATATTCGTCTCCTTTGTAATGACCATCATTGTTTTGAAATTGTCTATTGGTCTAAATAAGCACTGTAGAGTAGTTGCAACACACATTTCATATTACTGAGTTTGCACCACGTAGGTGCAAACTCAGATCTAGTATCCTAAAGTGCTTTACAACGTTGAGTTTATTTCTATAAGTGATGATGTTTCATGGGCCTTTCAAAATGTTACAAACATTGTGTTTATAGCCATTCTATAAGCTCAGCTTGTTGATCAGCTTTTCTTTCTATTCTTTGAGATACTTGTATTTGGGGGGCGTTGCCAAATCCGGCATTGTCTGGGGGTGCAAACAACACAGGTATCAGCATTGAGTTTTGTGGGTCAGATTGTGTACGCAGTGATATATTTTTCTGTCCTTGCGCAAAACTATGGTTCAATATTAGTGCGTGGACCTGCAACAACCACCATCTAATAAAAATAAAGACGGGATGTCCAAGCGTCCGTTTTTCAAAGTTATGAGCCAAATCCACGCAAGAACCACTTCTGTTTGCACCTCTCACGTGATGTCGATTCCATTCCCCTATTTGCATGTAGGCATGACATCACTGTCACTAAATTAATTAATCGTACAACAAAGTATATACGGTAGGGCTCAAGTGGCTAAACTGAAGAGCCATCATGTCAAAAATCTGGCTTTAAATGTCTAACATCTATTTTTAAGCAGTCAGGGACTTTACAGAACGGTTCTTTGAACAAATTCCATCTTAAATATGTACATAGCCTACAGTGCATAGGTAGAAATCCATGTCAAGGTGATTATTTATTCATCAACTTTGTACTTAACATGAAACGTACCGTCTACCTCTGCCATCTGACGTGCACACAATCTGAAAGACAACTTTGAGAAGAGGAAGTCAAATATAAAATATGGGATTATATAAAATATAAATCCCAAAATATTTATATAAATTAGGTGCCACTGCTCTACTCCCTTGCATAACTTAGAGAAAATAAAATAGTCTCACAAAGGGCACGATTGACATTGACCTTGTAACACAGCACAGATCAGTCTATATACGCAAACAATAAGTCATTCATAAAAACCAAAATTTCCATATCTCTCATTAGCAACACCAAAAAGCACTTCCCCACCGGCATAGATGAAAGCATGGATGATAGGCTGAGCCCGAGATAGAGGAAATGTCAATCAAACAACAAAAACCTTTCAAGTTCAAGGGAAAAGATAGCAATCACCTATTTCTTGCTATGAGTAAATTCCCTCAGAGACCATGAAATTGCATGTCGCAAGAGTTGGTAGGCTTCCGGACGGCAGCCCCACTGTGCATGACTTCATGAAAAAGGTAGAGAGTGTATATTCATATTATTTGGCAATTATTGGTTTATAGTAGTTGTTGATGAATCAGTGGGCTGTCCGAACTATTTATTTAGTCTCTGTAAGAGTTAATCGTCTTTGAAATTATTGTAAGACATAAATAACAGTTCCAAATGGAACACTCACAGCTATATGCCACCTGGCAAAGAGAGCACCCTTAAGTGAATGAGGCAAATCGACCCCTCTCTGAGGACGACACACTTTTTTCCCTCTGTATCCTAGTTCTAAAAAGGACATAATTCTTTTGTTCTAATGGCTTAAGGGGCGATGCCTAATAAATAGATAGGGGGCTGAAGACTCTTGAGAAATGATGACATTGTGTCAGAGGAATAATCCCATGGAACAAAACACCATAAAGCAGCGTGAAGGATTTTTCGGTCAGTGCAGCAGCCAACCTCTGGCACGGGGCTGACTGTTTATTCTTCACACCTCACATTTTACGACAATCTATTCATCCTCAGCAAGTATTTATGTGATGGTTCTTATTTGGCTGTGATGCTTCAGCACACCCATTCGCGTGCGCACGCACGCACACGCACACACACACACACACACACACACACACACACACACACACACACACACACACACAAAGACGCTCTATCACCTGCTCTCAATACAAGTGTTAATTGCTGCGCTGCCCTTGACTCTAGCTGGGATTTATAGTTAGCATCAGATCTCACTCTGCGGAGCTGTCGAACAGTGAGAGAGAGATGAGGGGGGAAACGGCCCTTCATCTGTATCTATCCACATTTGGAGGACTTCCAGATGCTATGTGTCTGGGATATAGTTTAGGTTAAAATGGAGTGAAGGAGTAGAAGTGCATGTATTCAACCCAATTGTACCAGGTGCTGAATGAAAGGAGGGATGTTAAAGCAGCAGTTCTCAAAGTGGGATCCGGGGACCCCCAGGGGTCCTTGAGGGGGTTCCAAGAGGTACCTAGAAAATTTGCTAATGTAGCATCAAAATCAGTTCAACCACTTTAACTTTATACTTAAAAAATCACACCCTGTGTGAAGGAAGCGGTGCCTTTGATGAGTTTATTTAATTGGGCTATATATGAACTAGAGAAACAATGTTAAATCCCTGTAAATTCAAAATTGGCCTCCTGGTGGCGCTATAACAGGGCAATGTGAAAAGGGGGGCAATTCTTCCTGGGCCTAGTGGGAATATGCGTGGAAAGTTTCACGGAAATTGCACACTGCGTTCATGTTGTGGGCACGTGTGCAGTGTTGCTTCTTTGCCGTGCCTCCTGGTGGCGCTATAACAGGGCAATGTGAAAAGGGGGGCAATTCTTCCTGGGCCTAGTGGGAATATGATTTGCGTGACGTTTGCAGAAAATGTGTAAAAGTATTTGAAAAACAATTGTTTTGCCAAAATTGGCCTCCTGGTGGCGCTATAACAGGGCAATGTGAAAAGGGAGGCAATTCTTCCTGGGCCTAGTGGGAATATGCGTGGAAAGTTTCACGGAAATTGCACACTGCGTTCATGTTGTGTGCACGTGTGCAGTGTTGCTTCTTTGCCGTGCTCATACGGACGGACGGACAGACGGACGGACGGACGGACGGACGGACGGACGGACACACAGACACGGTCAAATGTAGAGCGGCTGGCACCGCTAAAAATAGGCTATTGTAGATGTGAGAAGTAGTCTCTCCTCAGTTTCCTGTCTCCCAACATGCATTAAGCATAAATTGCCAAAAATATAAACTTTAAACCATCACTTGTGATGAGCTCACTCGTGTTATTATCAATTGATTGATCTTTGTGTCCACATTTTGTAAAGCTCTGATCCCTTTGACTATATTCACACAGCAGCCATTTTGCACTTATAGCACACTTGGGGGGATTCTCAACTTATTTAATTTCAATGACCCATAGTTTGATATTCATTAAGCCACAGACGCCCATTTGATGTGATTTTTATCTCAATCATTTAGGTGGAAAGACGGCCTGGGACCTCATCAAGGACCCCTGAGGTCCCTGGATATTTGAGGACCAGTGATCCATGACATTGACCATTATTTTTAAAAGCAAGTACTCCTGTACTATTTGACAAAGCTACTTGTAGTTGAGTAATATTTGACAAGAGGTATTGGGTTGAGTACTTTGTCTACCACATGTGCTTAATTCAACATCATACAGTAAACATGCATTGCAGTTAATGCAAGTATTTGGTGGTGATAGACTGAAGCTCATTCAATGGTACTCAAATCCTAAGGTGCATGTAATTTATATACTGTAGAGAAGGAGGAACGCCACAGGGCACAGCTATAACAACAAGAAAGGGAAGTGGTCCATTTGTTAGGTTGGAAATTGGTTGTGTAGCTGTCACAGCTGATAATTTGCTCCCGTGGATCGTGAACTTGGCAGGAGCCCCTTTCCCTGGCAACTTTGTAATTAATAAATGGCTTCTTAGTTACACTGTTGTACACACACACACACACACACACACACACACACACACACACACACACACACACACACACACACACACACACACACACACACACACACACACACACACACACACACACACACACACACACACACACACACACACACACACACACACACACACACACACACTCACTGAACAGAATATCCTCTGCTTCAGATGTTCCAGTGACAGCAACCCATTGGCAACAAGGTGAGAGTCAGTGTAATTTTCTTTGGAATTCATGTGAAAAATCAATGCTGGCTCTCAATAGTTTTGAAGGGTTTGTGTTTCTCTATCTGCTGTACACCTGCTCTGTTGACAGATCATGTCCACAGCTCAGCTGCTGTTTCTGCTTTTCTATTTCCTGCTGACCGCCAAACTATTATCTTGATGTTTATCATTTCTTTTTATGTGCCAGCCCATGTAAAGACTGCGGACAGAAAATCACGGATGACTGTTTTGACAAGCAGGTGAATGTTTGTGCAGTCTTGCTTAAACAAAAAGAAATAATGTCCAAAATGCTTCTCCTTTTTCTTTCTTTCTCTACTTCTTGTTGATATACAACAATCCTCAGGGTTAATTTATTTGTAACTCTGGTGTTTTAACTAGTGCTAAAAAAGAGAGAACCCATCATTTAGTTTTTGTGCAACAACGTTATGAACTTACCTAAATTCCTGTTCCTATTCCAAATGTATTTTATTTGAAATGCTTAACCTCACATCTTCAGAATATCAATGAATAGACTCTCTCGACCATGGGGGAAACTATTGATTTGTAGATATTTATTCGTCCACATTATAGCTGGCAAAAAAGCCATGGCTCTCCACACCATCCTCTCGCACATGGATGACAAATATGTACGTATGCTGTTCGTGGACTACATACATCTCAGCGTTCAACAGCAAAGCCCCAGCAGAGCTTGACACAAAGCTACACTTTGCACCTTAAATCACATGTACAATGCACTGTTTTCTTAGTGTTTTTCTCGCACCTTAACTAACGTCCATAGCATATCACATACAGTATATATCTGCCGCTATGCTCACACACCTTTATGTCTTACCTCAGGTACTATGTGTATAAATGTAGATCATTTTTATTTATTGATTGATTGATCTCTCTTACCCCTTGCCCCTCTTTCTTCTTCCTCTTTCTTTTTTATAGAAATAAAAAAAAGATGGAGCTAGCACAAAAACGAATTTCACCCACTGTTTTACACCTGTAAACCTGTGATGTGACAAAAAAGATTATTCTGATTCTCATTCTAGTGTTACAACTCTCTGCTTCTCTCTCTCCTCTCTGACTTCTCCTTATCTCCACCAAACTTGTCACATCCTGTTCTTGTGTTGCTCTGAAAGTAAAGACAGAAACCCATGAGGAGGACCAGTAACGAAGTACATTTACTCAGGTACTGTACTTAAGTACAATATTACTTTTACTTTACTTGAGGATTAAAAATGTACTTTTACTTCTTCTCCACTGCACCTCAAAGACAAATAGTGTACTCTTTACTCCACTACAATTATTTGACAGCTTTGTTACTTTGCAGATTTAGATTAATATTACAAAACCCTATTTTATTCTTCAGCTATTTGAAAATAACTGATCTACACACTCACAACTCATCGCGACACATTGTGAGCTTGTAGATCGGCTATAGTTCTGAATGAAGTTTGAACATTTTGGGAAAATGTAACTAGGCCTACTTTTACTGTGCTACTGTAAGTATATTTTGATGCCATAACCTTTCTACTTTTACTCAAGTACAAGTTTGAATACAGGCCTTTCACTTGTAACGGAGTCTTTTTTTATTTTGTGTTACTTTACTTAAGTAAAAAACCTCTGAGGAAGCTATGATAAAAAATGTAGTACCAGCTTGATTTTCCTTGCAGTATAGTTTCCTCTCTATACTTATCTGCAGTGTAAAGCCTCTGGGTCCACACACATCCATACAGCAGAGGAAAGATTAACAGGGATAGTCCATAGCTGTCTCTGAACCACACAGGATTACCCAGTCTAAGCCCAACAGCACAGAACAACACATTTTCAACAACAAGGTGTTCAAGTGAAATAAAACAGAGTTTTATAATGAGCTTCAATACTGCCTTGCAGAGGTTTAGAGGATTATACTGTTGTTTTGTGTCTAAGCGGTGTCCTTGCCCACATATTTTGAAAACTAGTCAAACAAACAAAGTCAAAGATTTGACATGAGAGACAAGGGGACAGAGAGGGGAAAAGATTACAACACACTGCTGATAACCATTAGTTTCTGCAGGATTTAAAGTGGATTTGTTTAAAAAAAAATCAGCTTCTTTCTTTAGTGTTTGACGTGGGGTTTCTGTAGAGCAAAACAAGGTCTAGAATCCAGACCTATAAATGTCTCCAGGGCGCTGAGTCAGCATGTTGGAGTGCTTTTAAACACTCGGTCTAATGCAGGTAATGCAGTCTGATGTAATTTTTTTTCTTTCAGTGAAGTGTGTGTGCAATGTGTCACAGACATGAAGAAAAAAGGCCTAACAATAGAGTATGTGTATTTGGATTTACATACATACAGTATACATATACACATACATACTATATATATATATATATATATATATATATATATATATATATATATATATACACATATACATATACATACACACATACATACTGTAATGGCTATTTTGTTGGCTCCAAACAGCTCATCAAAACCCACTGATGCACCTATGTGGTGGCTCTACGCAGGCGAAATAACACATTGTCCACAGGTTTCAGTTGTAGTTTTTGTGTTGCTTTACTTCTCCAAAACATGATACAAACATCTCTCTGTCATGGCATTGTTCTGTGTGCTGGTAAAAAACGTTTGTCCCTCAGGTGCATCCTGTCTCACAATCACTTGTCTCCTGATATGCCCTAGAGGCGTGCCCTTGGTGCTCACAAATCCAATACCAACTAGAAAAAGTGCTCCTCGGAGCACAAGTCTCCGCCAGGTCAGGTAGGTTATTATGGCCTCCTGGTGGCGCTATAGGCCAATGTGAAAAGGGTGCCATTTATTCCTAGGCCGTGCACGGCAATCGGACACTGCATGCATGATTTGAGGCATTTTGTTCTAAAAATGTGTTTTGCTAAATTTGACCTGCTGGTGGCGCTATAACAGGCCAATGTTAAAAGGGTGGCATTTGTTCCTCAACGTAGTGCAAATATGCATTCAAAGTTTCACCGCAATCGGACGCTGCGTTCATGATTTGCGGCATTTTGTTCAAAACGGGCCACTCCTGCAAACATTACATGTCAATGTTAGCCAATCAGGATGGAATATGAAAAATCTAACAGATCCGTCTTGATCACATGACTATAGAGATCATGTTTACCGATTTGCGTGAAATTTGGATAAAATCTGTAATATAAAAAAATATGTTTTACATAAGTCTACCTCCTGGTGGCGCTATAAAAGGCAAATGTGAAAAATGCAGGGCAAAGGTTTTTCCTTGACCTCTAGAGAGTGTGCATACAAAGTTTTACACTGATCGGTGCAGTTATAGGTAAAAACACGAATCGGCCTGTTACAGCGCCACCATGAGGCTGATTTGAACATTTTCAAATGGCATTTCTTCCTCGGCCTAATGGGAATGTGTGTGCAAAATTTCACGGAAATTGCATGCTGTGTTCATGATTTGAGGCATTTTGTTCGAAACGGAGTACTCCTGCAAACTTTGAAAGACAATTTTTGCCAATCAGGATGGAATATGAAAAATCTGAAATGAGCCGTTTCTTTTAATGACTATAGAGATACTGTGTACCGATTTTTGGCCAAAATCTGTAGGAGTACTGTTCAAAAATGTGTTTTGCACAAATCGGCCTCCTGGTGGCGCTATAAAAGGCCCATGTGAAAAAAATGGAGCAGAGGTTCTGCTCTGGCATCCAGGGAGTGTGTGTGCACAGTTTCGCTGCGATCAAGCCAACGGTGCCAGAGATTAGCTGTACACAAAATGACAGAATGACACACGGACACACACACACACGGACGGACGGACGGACAGGGGGTAAAACATACTCCGCCCTATTCTGGGTGAGATTTGAACAAACCACTAATTACGGATTTCGGACTAGGCAAGAGGCGTTTCCCCGCAAAATTCGGTATTCTGTGGCACCCCCCTCACCCGCCAAACACCTGAGCTACCCGTTACATTATGCATAGGTGTGGTTTGGGCGTTACAATGATAAAACCAATCACCGTGCCAGAAGCCATTGCCTTTAAGAGAAGACTGCGCTAGCCGTCATTCCCGATCCAATATATGCTCTAGCCTATCTACCTGTCTGCACTGTTGCCTGGTCTGATTATTATAAGCCACATTGGGCTTGTTTTCCTTCTTTTTTTTATTTTTATCCAAATACATTTTTATATTAATTTGTAGCCTATTGTGTTCACAATAAGCTTGTCATATTAGTCAGATCCGGAATAGTATATGAAAGCCATTTAAAATATTTATACTATTGGTACACACCGGCTGCTCCCAAATAATTAATTACATCATGTTGCGACAACGCTCCTACGTGGTACACAGACAAACAGTAGCACATGGCCCATGGGTATAATAAATTGGACAGTTTTAGGAAAGGTCTATAGCCTATGTACTCACGTTGGCTGTATTGTTCTATTTCCACCATTCTAATGGATTCCAGGGGTGTGTAAACATCTCTGTAGTAGCTCCATAGTTTCCTCTGAAGTGACGCAGTTAAAGTTAACTTACATCCATATTGTCCCCGTTATCTTTCATCATCCACCTTTGTTCAGTAATCCCGAACAGAGCTAAACTTTAAGTTTACATCAATCAAAGCCTCTCAAACCCAGACACATTGCTGCGATGCGTATGTGCGTTGCCTACCTACCCAAAATAACAGACATACAAGCTATCAACGGCGCTGCGTCATGTCTGTCGACAGCTTACAGATCTGTTATTTTGGACAGCATGCAATGAGGCGCGCGCGCCACGGAGAAGCCTAACACTAAACCAAAAACATTACATTACGTGGTCAACAACATACTAGACATGTAACTTGCTTGGAGCTTTTAATGCAGTGGTTCTCAACCTGTGGGTCGAGACCACAATGGAGCACCCAACGCCTGGCGAGCTTGTAGATCTGCTATTTTCACAATATTTATCTGTGGAACCGAGTCAAACAAAATGGGGGGGTCCCCAGTTCAAATATGGTTATTTTGGGGGGTCATGAACGTAGCGTTTACGCGGGGAATATAATAATAATATAGGCTAATATATATAATATAGGCTATAATATAATATTCACCCGCAGCATGGGTTTAACGAGACAGCAGCCAAAATAAAAATCACACTAGATGATCCTATCATCTTATAAAAAATGTAAGTGCTTAAGATTTTAGCCCAAACCCAACGGGACCCGTCCCGGCCCGTCGGCACCGGCTGAGCCGGGTCTACGTTTTTTTTACATCCAAATAAATTCACATATTAATTAATTTGTAGCGTAGGCTATTGTGTTCACAATAAGCAACTTGTCATATTAGTCAGATCCCCAAGAGTATATGAAAGCCATTTAAAATAGTTATATATTCTTACACAGCTGATGCCAAATAATTAATCAACAGGGCAGCGCAACGCAAAAGTAGGTCAAATCAAGTCATGACGCAGCAGCAGATCGAGCCCCCTTTAAAGTTTAAACCACAACATGACATCTTCAGACTATTGAGCTTTCTTCATGTCTTTTTCACCTCAAAGTAAATGTTGGATTATTTCTTCAAATGAGAGCACAGGCAGCGGGCAGTAGCCTAGAAGGTAACATTGGATGTGATTTCTCCATCGCAAAAATGATTACGGTTATTCTATGAAACATATATTTCATAGAATAACCATAATCATTTTTAAAATGGTTATGGGGCAGTGTATATATTTATATAGCCCTATTTGCTCCAAGCTGTTTTTTAAATAAAATATAGACTGCTGGAAGAATTAACGAATTACCAAGATTTAATGAGAAATAAGGCTTCTTTAGAAAAATGACTGATGGGCTGGGCTGGGCCTAATTTGTCAATTATTAGTCGAGCCGGGCTGAAATATTTAGGGGATATGAAAGCTCTAGTTAGTAGTTTGAAGTGCTCATGTGGCTAGTTGCTTCTTTTTGTTTTCATAGACCTGCGGTTGCTTATTTCTCGCCAAGGCTGGCAACACGGCTCATGGTCCAACGCACAAAGCCATTGTAGTGTCTGTGTGCACTTGGCGGGTGATTTTAGAAACCGGCGGGTGGTATTAGATTCCACTATCCCCCCCCCAAAACCCATACCCATGTGTGTCTGTAGAATTGCAATGTGGGGGATATAGCAACAACACGCCCACGGGCACACCTCCACGCGCAAATAACGGCGTCGGCATAATGGTGACGGGTAGAGCAGGTGCTAGAATAACCTATGGGGGGCGGCGCAGCTCCATTATCCGGATTTAACGTGGTTTAGAGGGGGGGAAAAGTGCTGGAGAATAGGGCGGACTCTCTGCCATGCCTTTCGGCCTGGCGGAGACAATAAATGAATCAACTACTAGAACTAAACATGCTAAATAATAACAACTACAATAATGATAAACAAAAACAGTGAAATGGCTTCTACACATACAATATATATATATATATATATATATATATATATATATATATATATATATATATATATATATATATATATATATATATATTTTTTTTTTTTAATGACAGCCTGTCCTGGTTAAAGATTGATACATGCAAAAGGAGCCTAAAACGGTAATGGCAACAGTATAGAATAAATGTATGTCAATGTGCTAAAAACAGCTAATATAATTTCAAGTATAGTCCAAAGATATATTCCGTTGCAGTTTTCCAATGCCAAAAACATAAAATGATGGGACTCCAACTGTGATGGGCCAAAAGAACTGACAAAAACAAAAACATAAGCTCCTATGCGGACTATTGGACTTTGTGTTTGTTCATGCCATTCTTGGATTCTTTCGATCCATATTGACTCTAACAAGCCAATTTACTGCTAATTAATTAGAAAGCCAAAGCCTGGCTAATTACTCCTCCGAAAATTGCTGGTGGATGTAAATTTCCTCTTCATTACCTAACTGTCCTGGAATTATATAAAAACCAGTGTAAATTTTGGCAGATTTAGATTTAGTCTTAGGGCCCTATCTTGGGCCCAAGTCGCACTACCCACTATTTGGGGATGTAGCATCGCACAAGGGGCGTTCCCGTGGCCGAGTTGCTATCTTGCGACACCAGCCTTATCCCTAAAACACCTGCGGCCTGGCCTGCCGGGTGCCATTGCCTTTAAGAGCCGGCTGCACTGTGCCTTATACCCAGTGCTATCTATGCTCTCGAAAGAGAAAAAAAGAAAGAAAGAAAGAAAGAAAGAAAGAAAGAAAGAAAGAAAGAAAGAAAGAAAGAAAGAAAGAATAATGGCCACTGGGCCATGAAGAATAGGCCTACATAGACAGCCACCTTGTCACAACTCACAACCTTCAATATCAGCCACAACACAACAGACACAACAAAGGAACTAGCAAACACACATGATAGTTGAAGTGACCATGAGCACTATACACATATACAGTACTGTTCACTGTTACAACTCACTACCTTCAACGGCAGACACAACACAAGATACAAACTGCAGATTCACATCAGCATTCAATTCCAGAGCCAGAAACTGTTTTTTTTTTTTCATTTGCCGCCCAGCCATTGGGTCCCAAAATGACAGAAATAGTACAATCACATTACTATACACAGCGCACAACACAAGCAGCAGCAGCAGCAGCAGCAGCAGCAGAAAACAAACAAACAAGGTTGCTCTATTCAGCTCTATTGCATGGAAATGTCGATCATGATATTAGCATAAAAGCAGCTAACAGGTAGCTAACTCACCTGGATATTCCACTCAACTGAAAAGAAAACTGCTAATAGTTGACTTCTCTTTCACCTGCCACAGATGTCTTTCATCAGTATTCTGTATTTTGTAGTCGATTTTGTAGACCCACCGTGGTCTAGTCAGTATTTTCAGTATTCACTCACTGACAACACTAGTACAACCCCACTCAACTTCCATGTGGCGTAAACGTGCATTAGGCCTTTTTAAGTTGTTTATTTCACCGTTTTACTTCCAAACAGAGCTTGTGTCAATTAAACTGCTGTCTTGCGCAGGTGTGTGGGAGGGGAGGTGGGCGCGAAAATTCCCTGAAGCCTGCTCCCAGAGTGTGTAACAAGTTCAACAACCTGCATTCACAGAGTGTCTAGTGAGTGTCTGACAATAACACCTTATGTTGTGTCTCAATTCGATGCTTTGCTTCTTTTTTCTTGGTGAGAAATGCATAACTATGAGAAAGACTTTGATTTAATTGAACAAAGTCTGTTCAATTCTAGCAAACAAAGAATTCAGTCAAAGTTAAACAAGACAAAATAAGCCATAATAAGTGTGATGGCTGTGACCACAGCTACACATTGAGATAAGACTCCTCAAACTCACATTTGCATTCACTCTACCTTCTAGACCAATTATTTGTTTACCAACAACTTGTAACAGAGTAGGCTACTTCTACATGCCAGTATTGATACTTTTACTTAAGTAAACTGCAAACCAAAAACATGGGCATTCTCTCTCTCTCTCTCTCTGGCTTATTTTTGTTAATTTATTTTATTTACTTATTTACTTTTAATTTAAAAAAAAGTCAGAGTTTAAGTTATCTTCAAATGCAAATGAATCTAGCCGATGTCTTTGTTTCCAAATGGCTCCATTTGCAAATCTGCAAAACCGGTTTCAGGTGGCGTTTTCTCCAGTGTCCATCAAGGCCGGGGGGAGGGGGGCTTATCTAGCTATCTATCTGTGGTGGGCCGACAGCTCGCAAAATGCACACATAAAAATGAAGCAGCACCTGGGGGGAGGGGGGGAATTTAGTTTTCATATACAAATATGAAAACTAAAAACGCTGTTAAAAAAAAAAAAACTCAAACCAGCGAAACCCCGAAACAATATGTTGGGTAATAGGTAAACATCCAGAGAAAAAAGGCAAAGGTTCTGCAAAAATAGCAGAACTACAAGCTCACAATGTGACACGTTGTGACTTGTGAGCTTGTAGATCTATGGAGATTTGGTGTAGTAGTTTGAAAAAAGCAAGGGGTCAAGTACAGAATCCTGGGGGACAACAGTAAACAAAGTATATACATATATGGGGCAGTGGTGGCCTAAAGGTTAGAGGAGCGCACATGTTGCCGGAAGGTTGCCGGTTCGATTCCCCGGACCAATAGGAAATATCTGGGAGGAGAAGTGTATGACAACACTGCTGAAGTGCCCTTGAGCAAGGCACTGAACTTCCAACTACTCCAGTGGAGCTTCTCAGTGGCCAACAGTAGGAGACTGTGGATGTAACGGTCAGCTCCCTGGTTTTAATGTGTGTATGTCTATGTGCACTGCTGAAAATGAGCGCTGGTGCAACTACCCTGGTAAATAAAGAAATATAAAAAAATATATATATATACGGTTTACGTGGTTGAAGAGAATCACTGAATGGAAGCACCTGCATCTCCCTGAGGAGTTCAAATCATGCGATGGTTGTTTTCAGACACTCATAACACTGTACCAGCCATGAGGATCCATGTGACTAAGAACGAATGCCCACTCACACTGCAAAGAAAAGGAGAAGAAAAAAAAATCACAACAAACCATGCCTGGCTGCATTCTCAAGGCATGTGTGTACCTGGCAGATGTCATCACTGATATATTCCACCCCTCACAGCTTCAGTCTGTCATACCCTCCTCTTCCAAGGCAACCACCCATGTGCCTGTCCCTGGATTCCCAAATCATCTGCCTGAATGACTAGCCTTGCCCTGTCACACACACATCGGTCACCAAGAAGCACTTCGAGCCACTGGTAAAAAAAAAAAGAAGAAAAAAATCAGATTAACTCATCAGTCCCTGACTCTCTGAACCCATTCCAGTTTGTCTTTAGACCAAACAGTTCTACACATGCCATCACGCCATCGCCACTGCCCTGCCAGTGGTGAAAGGTAACTAAGAACATTTGCTCAAGTATGCAATTTTGAGGTACTTTTACTTTACTTGACTTTACTACTACAAAAAAACATACATTAACCAATTAAGACATATTTTATACCTATCCACAAGCTCACAACGCGTCGTGAAAGATTTTGTGAAAGATTGAAAATAATAGTACCTTCACTTTTTGTACTTTAAGTATACTTTGATGGCAGCACTTGTGTACTTTTACTCAAGTAAGATGTTGTATCCCGAATTTTGTAACATTTTGGTATTGCTACTTTTATTTAAGTAAGAAATCGGAGTACTTCATCACCACTGTGCTCTGCACCTGTGACGGAGATACAGTACATGAGAAGAATGTTCATTGTGTACAGCTCATGCTTCAACACCTTTTGTGCACTGAAAACTCTTCATCAAGCTCCATTAATTCTGCAACATGTGGAAAACAATTCACGGGTCAAAAAGTGCATAATATGAGCTTTTTATGTAAACACATTATGTTCAACATTTACATGCATCTGTTTAAGGTTGTTTCCTTTTTTTTTTACTGTATATCCTGTACCTTTCCCTTAACTACCTTTATGTAAATTTAGTCTGACAGGTCACTTCAGGCACATGTATCCATGGTAACAATATGATGATCCTAAGATTCACATCCCCGTTTTTACAGCTTTGACTGTCGTGTCGTGTCGTGTCGTGTCGTGTCGTGTCGTGTCGTGTCGTGTCGTGTCGTGTCGCGTCGTGTGACATTTTTTTAAAAGAAATGTTTAAATGGGCCATTCATAATGAGTACTTTTACTTTGCTACTTTAAGTATATATGCATTTGTACTTTTACTGTAAAGTACTTTTACTTTTAAGTAAATTGTTGAACTTTAATAGACACACCTCTCCAACTGCACGTTAATGCAAATATCTAGTAATCGGCCAATCATATGGTAGAAACTCAATGCATTAGGCCTGTAGAGTGTAGACATATGGTCAAGACGATCTGCTGCAGATCAAACCAGGCATTAGAATGGAGAAGAAATGTGATTTGGGCGTGGCATGGTTGTTGGTGCCACACAGGCTGGTCTGAGTATTTCAGAAACTGCTGATCTACTGGGATTTTCACACAGAACTAGTGAGTGCATATATCGTAGTCCTAATTATGAATTTGCAGCCATTATTTAAAGGCCTTGGGGTAAACTTAGAAGTAAACAGTAAATGAAGCAAACAAAAACCCTGCAATTGTTAAAAGGAAAAATCTAACACATACACTTACAAAGTCAATATTGTTTGGTAAATTGTGCATTTATTTAGCACCTTTACAATATGAATTACATATTCGTGCACACATTCACACACTGACAGCGGAGGAAAACATGCAAGGCACCAATCTGCTCTTCAGGAGCAGGTCAGTGTCTTGCTCAAGGATACTTTGACACTATCCCAAGCAGAGCTGGGGATTGAACAGGGAACCTTAGTTTCCCAAGCAGTCACACTACTACCTGAGCCACTGGCACCACAATATATATCTCTGGTCTCCTAATTATTTTTGAAATTTCCATTATAAAAAGGAGGATTAGGCAGCCAATGTGCACAGTTAGAAATAAAGAGACATAAAGACTAGCCTATACTAAAAGGAGAAATAGGCTTTTATTTAATACAATCAATCAAATACTTTAAGCTTTAGAGACCACCATCCTCTTGCCAAACGCCTGGGTTAAAATAAACCTATAAAGCTGGCAATATGGTCTGTTCCATTTCTCATACCATTCTCGGAGAATGTCTATGTAAGTATATTAGGTACAATCACAGCCAAAATATCAGGTTTAGGACAGGTCTAGTTCATCATTCTCTGTTCTCAACCTGTGGGTAAGGACCCCCAGGGGTGTCCCCACATGCTTTTGGGGAGGTCTCCAGATGACAGTAAAGTGACAATTTAAGCACTTTTAATACCTTTTTAATACCTAAAAAAAGAAATGATAAGAAAAGACCATTATTGCATCAAAAGTAATCAACAAATTATAGGCTACTATAAAAACTGGTCAAACGTTGGCCAAATTGAAAAATAGCCTATCTACAAGCTCATCACGCCTTGTGAGGCGTTGTGGGCTTGCAGATCTGCAATTTTCACAATATTTATCTGTGGAACCGAGTCAAACTAACTGTAATGTCTCAACTCCTACATTCCTAGTGCTCGTAAGGGTGGGGGGGTCCCCAATTCAAATATGATTATTTTGGGGGGTCACGGCCTGAAAAGGTTGAGAACCACTGCTCTGGAGGATTATTGTCCAGTATTTGAGAAGTGTGTTAATATTCACCCATATTCACACCAGTGTTTGATACAAGCCATCACAGCCCCATAAGTCAGTGGTTCTCAAACTTTTTTAATTTCAAGAACCCCCATAGCTCAGAGTTACAGACCTGTAAGGGTCCATTTAGAACCCCCTCAAGGAACCCAAGGATCCATGGATCCCCCTTTGAGAAGCACTGCCCAAGTCACACTTTCTCATCTCTATCAATGAAAAGTTCATTAACCATTTTCTTTACAACTTGCCTTAGTCACTGAACTTGTACTTTGCATACAGTATCTAGACTGAAACTCAGCCAACCTAAACAGATCTATGTTGTGTGGAATCCCTAAACAGAGAAGTCAAGTTATCTACAGTACATTTCATGTTTTTATCTGATCGTGACAAATAGGGTGCATCTGCTTAATATGTAAGAACAGCGTTCTTAGCAAGTATTACTACTACTACAATCACCTTAAGATAACAACCATGGAGGGCAGGCAGTGAGAGATAGAGAATGGAATAGAATTACTGTATATAGTGGCTCCTCTCATGCATGCATGACCGTAATAATGTTTTATTTACAAAGTAAAACAAGCTAATTTTTCTGCAGCACACAGTTTTTTGTTTTTGTTTTTGTAAAACATGTGGTTTACTTCTAGCCTGAGGCATGCTACATGAGGGTTTTGCGTTTGGACTATATTACTGCTTGGCTCTTTATCTTTACTCTTGTGTATCGTTACTAGTGAGTGAGTTAACAGTCACAAGCTCTTGTAAATACTTTTCCTTGGTTAAATATTTATAAAACCCACAGACACACTTAACCACTTTAACTTTCACAAAAAAGCAAAAATAGCTACAAGCTCACAACACAACGCGACGCGTTGTGAGTTTGTAGATCAGCAATTTTTCCAATTTTCTATAACATTGTAGTATGAGGGAGTAGGGCAGTAATGTATGAAAACACAAAGAAAAAAAGTTGGAATATGGATACAAGGTTTTCCTTACTATATGTAAGTGTAGTGTTCTAGTTGTCATCTTGATCATCTGGGGATCCGAGATTTGCCAGTTGAGGTTTAATTTGCACCAGGAGAGAACATCTTAATTGTAATCCCGCAGTCTGGAGTCGAGATTTTATGTTTTCATTGGGAGACCCAAGTGTCAGATCTTGGTCATCAGGGATTAAGAATCAGATTTTCTGTTTCTGTGTAAATCCAGACCCATAGGGCTGAAATGCTAACCTGGAAGAAAGAGATGGAAAGAGGTTCAATTAATACATAGCTTGAAAGAGGAGGGAAGTTCTTTGCTTAGAAATGATTGAATATACTGTTGTTAGTAGCTACTAGTTTAGAATTTAAACAATATTCCTGAACATTTGAATTTGAGTTGAATTACCACTGGAAGAATGTGTTATATTATTAAAAGGTAGCTGGTATTGAAGAGCGCATGATAGTTAATAGTAATACTTAATTTGTGATGAGTGGATCCCCTCTCCAACATTTGACTAACATTTGAAATGATCAATCAACTGTGATAAATTGAGAGTAAATTGTTAGTGTTGGGCCCATTTTTTTATGAAGAGAAAATGCTTTAAGGCATCATAGATTGGATGTCTATATTCCATCCAGTTTTATCAGACATGGCATGTGCAATCATTCTTTACTTTTTTTTGCCTCCAAGCCACCCTGTTTCTGTCTCGGTTTCTTACTTTAATGTCAAGCTAATTAACAGTAATGTTCTCTGACTCCTGACTTATCAGCAAGATGCGATAACCTCTGAATTAGCCTAAAATTGGCTAGAGGATGTTTTTTAAGAAGATATGTCTCTTTTGTCATCTCAAGAGTGTCTAATCTATGAGTGTTAGATTGAAATACCCAGAATCCACTGCGACAGTAAAAAAAAAAGTACGTCTTTGACTGACATCTCTATCGGAAGCAGAAAAGTGAAAGAGGAGTAGAGCAGAGAGGAGAGGTTGATGTAGGGGGCAAGATGTGACAGTCACAACTCACCAGAGACTTTTACAGTAGCTCTACGTCAACATCCAA
Organism: Gymnoscopelus braueri; assembly: GCF_963280865.1. NCBI lineage: Eukaryota > Metazoa > Chordata > Actinopteri > Myctophiformes > Myctophidae > Gymnoscopelus > Gymnoscopelus braueri. The sequence continues at coordinate 35,344,771 of NC_137610.1, read as the reverse complement.
ATCAGCGGAAATTGTAGAGAAGCAGACAGCAAATTCCGCATGAAAATGTTCATCAGAGCTTGCTTTGTCCTGCCTTTCATGTCAATGGCATTAAGATACGATCAACAAAGTGTCCCTCAATTGTTACAGCAATACAGTGCAGGTAGACACAAAGAAAGGGTACATTTTGCTTTCCATTAACAAGGCATCTTGGTTCATTATTTTTGTGGATGCTAGTACAGTATACGTATGTGAGGTAAAGCAAACTAAGAACGTTGCAATGGGATGCCATAGCTTTCATCTTAAAGCAAGCATCTTAAAGCTGTTTATGCCATGAGTAATTGGTGCTGCAGCCACACACAGCTGAGTTGAAACCTGAGGCACTTCAGCCACACATAATGCACAAACACAACACATAGGCGATAGGCCTACACACAGGCCCCCACATGCAGATGCATTGGCATGCATGCACGCACGGTCACATGCACGCACTCTTATAAGCTACAAGCAGAAAACGCAACGCTTCACGCCATATTATCAGCTTACCCGGCATTGCAGAGTTATTGCACCAACTACGTATCGCTTTGTGACGCGTCGATCAGCATGCTCAGGTTTTGGTACCCAGCTTTAATTACCCACCCTCCCTCTCTCACTCTGTTTCCCTCCTCCTCACTCTGCCATTCTCTCTATCAATCTTTCTTGTCTCTCTTTCTCACTCGCTCTTTCTCTCTGTTTCTCTCTCTCGCTGATCGAGCTCTGGTCTTACGTCACACGCACAACATGAACCGTTGCCTAACAATGCCTATTTGTGCTGACATCGGGTATCTCTATGTAGGGACAAAGCATCAAGTCCCGCACTTTGGCTGTTGTGCAGTCAGTCAAAGCCCACTTACACAAAATCTATATCAATACAGGCATCCTGCTAAATCCACTGTTTAAAAATTCTGCATATCATGAGGTTTGCCTTCTAATCCAATGATTGACTTTTGTCTGCCACTATAGATTTCTTTCTTTCCAGAAAGAAAGACTGTATTTTTAGATATGAATGCACTTTGGGTTGCCAAAGAAATTCTTTTTTTATGCTGGAATATTTCCAAGAACCACTAAAAAGTGGCCTGGAAGCAGGGCTTTGAACTGCACAGATAGTATGCATGCACAATATATGTACCCACCCCAGGATAGTAGGATCCTGGATCAGCATCCAGCTAATACTGTATGATGCAGTTTAATGTAATGGCTTTGAGAGCCATTTTTCTTTTATATATACATTCAAGATACACTATTCAGTTGCAGCTTTGAACCAAAATATTTGTCCCAGAATAATGATACATCACAGCTACTGTATATGTTTTGAGTGAAGTGAGCCTTATTCAAGTACAGAATTTGCATATTTCAGAACATAGGAATGACAAAGAGTTTTTATTTGAACACAGAATGTCAGTCGAAATATCCTTCCCCTTACCTTTAAAGAAGCACCACTCAAGCACAGCATTTCTACCAGAAAGGCATTATAGCCTTGTATAAACTGCATTAATGCATAAACAGTAAAAGGTTGACAAACTGATTAGACTGCTGTTCTGTGACTCCAGTCAGGTACATTTAAATCTGTATCTCTATCTCTATGCCATCATCAGCACTTGTATACGTCGCTCTGGATGCAAGCATCTGCTAAATGCCTAAATTGTAAATTGCAATTGTAAACACAAAATTATCATCTGTTAAAAGGCTGAGACAAGGTCTTTGGCAGTCGCCATTATCCTTAAGAGAGGAGGTGGAGAGTCAGAAGTAAGTGGAGAGAGAAGGGGAGAACCCACTGTTACTGCCAATGTCAATGACTATAGTTCTCTTTGCTTTCAACACAATGTGGGCGTTGATTAAAAAGGTAAATGCATTAAGCTCTTCTGTACCAAGTAAGAAAGAAAGAACATAATTAGCAATTCAAGGTGAGTTGATTCCCTGGCATTTATCATATCTACCTCAGGAAAATGCTCAAGGTTTTTGATTTAAAGACTTGAGCTGTGTCTGTGTAAGACCTCTGTTGTCTGTTCAATTCTTAAGAACCATCAGTCAGTCTTAATGATGTCAGGTTTATTTAGTCAAATTATAATATATTAAATTATAAAATATTTGAGTAAAATTGATTTCTATTGCCTATATATATCTATCTTCATACTATATATTTTGAGGGACATACTGTATTAGTATTGACAAAAAAAGGCTTGCTGTGTCTTTGTGTTTAATAATTTTTATTTACCCACAATTAAACTCCAAAAACCCATCTTAATTGATCAAATTATAGTTTGAACAAAAACACAATTCTCTATAGTAATGACACTCTGCCTCCTACTGGCTATCAAAGAAAATACCAGACCAGAGAGCAGATCCCTTTAAGTGGTTAAAAGGAATTTAACTTTAAAACACTTCTGGGGTCATTTTTTTACGTCTACAGACCTTTGTGTGCACCCCAAGCAGTTTTTAAGTTGTTTGATTCAATATTTAGATATTTTATATCAATGTAATCAGACATGCACCCTATATGAGCCCATTCAACTTCAAACATCGCCTAGGCCTACTGTATAGGGATACGGGGATACCTACCTGATGTCGTCAAGGATAAGGATAAGGATAATTCCTTTTAACAGGACGTTCATGAAAGTCCTTGCGGGCTTGTTTCCAATGAGGGCCTGTGAGCAATTAGGGGTTAAGAGTCTTGCTCAGGGACAAATTTCATTTCATCGACACATATGCTGGCGTGGCCTGGAATCGTACCTGGGGCAACCAGGGCCTCTGGCTCCCTAGGCGGGCTCACTAACCACTCAGCTATGGCCGCCCCATGAAACTGCTAACGTCGTATTGATAACATGCATGGTCAATCACGAATGGAGTTCTATTGTACACGCTGCTACTCCACGAAGCGGCACAAATGTGATGCAAAGCTCCACCAATCTAGCCTGGTTCCAGACCATAGACCCCGCCCACTCTCTGACGCAGCTTCATGCTGATAATCAGGCTACCACCAATCAGTAAAGCCAAAGGGGCAGGTCGGCCAATCAGGGAAGCCGGTGGCAACCCCCCCCCCCCCCCAACATGATACGGTGTGTCCTCCGCAGACCCGCCGCGGACAATCATGCTAGGAACCCACCAGGCGTGCAAGCATAAGTGTGCGGATGCTAATTTTCTTCCACTTCATGTTAATGAATTGATTGATTGATTGATGTACTTTATTTAGTAAGACATGAGAACAACAGTACATGGAAGTACAAATTCACAATACAAGGTCTACTAAACTGGAAGACTCATTAAGCACTGAGCTTGTTTAAGATGAGATCCCCATGCACACAAATCATGATGACATGATATAACAGACAGACAGATATATACACACTACTATACAGAATGTCATACAATCAGTTTACAGGTTACTGGTATGAAGAGTGAAAAATATGTACAAGAGAAGAAGAAGAAAAGGGGGGGGGTCATTCTCATGCATGCAGTCATTCTCACTGGCCGCTGCACCATAGAGTTATAATATATCTAGAGGGCGGATTGCCCCGCCCCCAGCTATTCATTTCTTCATTTCATTTAAAAGTTGCTCAGTGGCGTTTGAGCCAGCGCGTAAAACGGTAGATGCACGCGCAGTAGCATTTAAAATGCGGAAGTGTTGCATTCTCAGATTGACCACCAGGCGACGGCCGCTTCACTGTTCTACCTCTGGGGGCTTGGGCTGCACACAACGATTCTTTTCCCGCTCGGGCGGGAAATTTGTCTGCACACATTCTCATTGATATGCATTGGCCAACGCTTGAGCGACGCTTTTTTGGTGGTGGATATATTTGTGGTTTTTCGCTTCTCAGAAACCATTGGTCTGACCGAATCATTGGGTCATCTGGGACACACATGACAAGTTTGAGGTCAATTGGTCAGACAGCGCTCGAGGTATGCCTGGGACAGATAGACAGATTCAGTTAATAGATTCACAGATTCAGTGAACGTATAGAATCTATACATTCATTATAATAACTCATGTCTCCCCATTCATCAATAGCAGTGGTTCCCAAACTTTTTAGGCCGAGACTCAAAAGAGAAATTTGATGGGACCCAAATGAGTGAAAATAGCAGATCTACAAGCTCACAACACGTTGTGAGCTTGTAGATCAGCTATTTTCACTTCTTAAAAGCTACATTTGTGGAATTTATGGAATTGTCGTATTCAAATTAGAATTATTTTTTTATGTATAAAAATATATTATATTCATTTTTGAAAATCTTTTGAAATAATAATAATAATAATAATTAAAAAAAGAAACCAAAAAGGGGGGACAGTTACTCGTTTGCAGTTGAATAGGCTTATCTAGAGGGGGTGTGTCTGATTAAATGACCTTTTATGTAATGAGGATGTGTTACTTTTATAGCTTGATCTTAATAGCTTCAAAACATTCTAGTGACAGCACAGTACAGTATGCATGAATGAATTAACAAGTAGTCTGTCATTTTATTAATAATAGCATAACCTCATATAACCCCTTGAGTTAGACTAAGGTATAGCCCAATCAGACGCAAATGGAGTGAACATTTCAGTCTGGTGACAGCCTTAGGTAGTGTATAACAGTGGTTTTCTAACATTTTCATGTCAGAGACCCTTAAATTGATGAGATTGGCCCCATCTTAAGATTTTGTGCAAAAATAGCCGATCTACAAGCTCACAATGTGTTACATCGGGAACTGTTGCAGGTCTGAATAGCTTTGGTATAAAATGGCGGATAAACTGTTTCTCATTTCGCTGAAGGACCCCTGGGGTTCCTTGGACCCCTGTTTGAGAACCACTGCTGTATAAATCATTTGGTAGAGCAGGGTAATAAATGCCAGCACTAGAGGTTTACTTTCCACAGGAGCAGCATTATGTGGCTGAACTCAAGGTACTATGAGGCACTGTGTATAAATGCATCAAGCAAATGGTGTATATTGCCCTTTTGAGAATCCATGTGCGTACTAGCCCAACAGTTCTATGCAAAATGATCAATCGAATAAGCCGACTCCCATAGCACACATATCACTCACACACCAGGTGGCAAAGTAACGATTATTATTGAAATAATTTCGTGTGGGGTAAAAAAGGACCTGTTAAAATAGTTGAAGGTGTCTACTCTCCCTCTAATCCAAAGTTGTTCAAATAAGTTGGCATTTAAAAATGATTTCTCAATATTTTTTCCAGAGAGATTAAGTTTCACATCCTAAAAGCTGACCAACCATATGCAACCATTTCTTTTGTGTTGGAAACGGAGCCTCCTGGGAGGCTAAACATTGTGTATTCATTTATTCAGTCCAAGAGGTAGAGCCAGAAATATAACTTGATGGGGCCAAGTGCCGTTTTGAGCTGCTCGGCATATTTGTGTGTTAAAGCTGCTGAAACCTCACAGAAGAGTAGGTTGGCACGTTGCCTATTGTTGATTACACTACTGCTATATAAGTATTAATTGTATACTGTTGCTGTCAGGCAGAAACCATATTTCAACTTATGTATTTTTCGTAAATTAATACCTTACTTTGTCATAACAGTGTCACACAAAAGTAGCAAAATTTGCTGCTCTACAAGTTCACAACACGTCACGATGCAATGAATTGTGAATTTGTAGATCTGCTATTTATTTTTTGCTATTTTCTTTTTTAAAGTGCAAGTGGTTAAGTGTGTCTGTTGGTTTTATAAATATTTACAATTTTGTAACAACAATGAGTTACCTATTCAATGAGTGCCTCACTGAAATATATCATGATAATTGTCTAGTGTCAAAAGCAAAACACATAATCATCTTAATTTCATTGCATTTAATTAGTTTTATTGCGTTCATTTAGCACTGGTAGTAGATTCTGTATTGAGAATATTAGTATTTTGATAATATTTATCTAACTCTGGCAGAGAGTCTCTGCACAGTTAACTGCCTAACTCCTTACAGTAATGCAGCATCTACCTTACAATCCGATTGTTGGCTGAAAGCAACGACCAAAAAACCCGCTGTTGCCAGATCGTGCGCGAGCAACAAGCAACCTAAGCGAGCAACAAGCAACCTAACACACAAAGCTGCGCACTGCGCATGCGTCGCCGCACTTTCTCTAACCAATTCACACCCACTTCACGCTTACAAAACCTGGACATGGCAACGTCGCTCATCGTTCTGTGATTGACAGCAAAAGCTGGCCAATCAGGTGGCGAGTTCGCAGCCTGAAAAAATACGAACGGCAGCCATTGTTGGTTGTCCGAGTGCCTACACTTCTTATTTTCGCTTATTAAACGCTCTCAAACTACTGCTTTGAGGCACGGAATTCACTTATAACATATCGTTTGGATAGAATTTAGTTGTTTCACTTCATATGTGTGGTCAATTAATCATGACAGAGCCTATTTAAAAATAAAAATTCAGAGAACCGTCAGGGGCGAACAGTCACACGCATGTATCCGAATAAGTCAACCTATTTTGCCAACAGCCATCTCAAAAGTCCCGTTGTAAAGCTGGCCAATCAGGTGGCGAGTTCGCAGCCTGAAAAAATACGAACGGCAGCCATTGTTGGTTGTCCGAGTGCCTACACTTCTTATTTTCGCTTATTAAACGCTCTCAAACTACTGCTTTGAGGCACGGAATTCACTTATAACATATCGTTTGGATAGAATTTAGTTGTTTCACTTCATATGTGTGGTCAATTAATCATGACAGAGCCTATTTAAAAATAAAAATTCAGAGAACCGTCAGGGGCGAACAGTCACACGCATGTATCCGAATAAGTCAACCTATTTTGCCAACAGCCATCTCAAAAGTCCCGTTGCGTCATGGCTGTCCCCCCCGCCCCACCCCCACACACACACACACACACACACACACACACACACAGGGAGAGAGAGGGAGGGTGGGAGAGAGAGAATAGTCAGCCAAACAGCGAGACATTTCTTCATGAAAAAAAATACAGCCGATGGGGTCCGCGATGTTTCACGGGGGTCCGCGATGTCTCGCGGGGTCCCAAGACTCCCATGGGAGTAAAATTATTTAAAAAAATTAAACAACTTTTTGGGGGACATTTCTTCATGAAAAACAAAAAACAGCCGATGGGGTCCGCGATGTGTCACGGGGGTCCGCGATGTTTCGTGGGGGTCCCCAAGACTCCCAGGGGGTCCGCGGACCCCCTGGGAGTCTTGGGACCCCGCGAGACATCGCGGGGTTTTTTTTTTATTTATTTTTTTATCCCATGATTTTGTACCCCCAAACGAAATTTTCTTTGGAGGGGTTAGGGGGGGGGGTACTAGAATTCTGCCCGCGTAGCGGGCAGAACTTCTAGTTCCATACAATTTACCATCCACAACTTAGGCATTTAGCAGACGCTCTTAATCCAGAGCAATTTACAGTAAGTAAGGTAAACAAAAGGTAATGCATTAAATGCATAGAGACAGTGTAGTGCCTCAGTAATCTAGGATCATAGATAAGCCAAGAACCTATCATCAGTCTAAACATTATATCAAAAAATAATTAATATGTACATTGAAGCTATACAAACTATAGAATAACAGGTCAACAAATGAACCTGGCATCTGTCTAAATAACATGTTATCTAAATTACATTTTAACCTTTGCATAAGACTGCATGGTCGTCATGGCTAGGGCAAGTGCTACAGCAAATTGCTACGGGCTAAGGTGGAGTCTGAAGAGGCGAGTCTTTAGTTTAGAATATGGCAGAAAGTTGGGAGTGAGTTGGGAGTGAGTCTGCAGTTCTAACTATAATAACGGAAGTTTGTTCCACAGTTTGGGAGCCAGAAGGGAGAAGAGTCTGGGACGTGTGGAGCGTTGTCCCGGATGCATTAGGGAAGGTTCTGACAGCTTCCCTGTGTTAGCCGATCTGAGTGAGCGGGAGGGGTTGTATCAGGCAAGAGTTGGTTTCATGAGGAGTGGCGTGAATCTGGCTGACTTGAAGGCAGAAGAAGCCTGAAGTTACAGATGTGTTGATGAGGGGAGGTAATGAAGGGGAGCAGATCAGGGGTAATGGTCTGGAAGATTGGGGAAGGGATGGGGTCAAGAGGACAGGTGGTTGGTCTAGTGGAGGTCACTAGTTTTAGGACCTAATCTGGACAGAGAAGACAGAGGGAGGACAGGCATGATATGTTGGGGTTAGCATTGGATGAGTCAGACACTTGATTAGTGGGAAGACGGGAAAAGAAGCTACTGATGTCATCAACCTTCTTCTGGGATGAAGGGGGAGGGGGTTTAAGGAGGGAGGAGAAAATGGAAAAGAGCTTCCTTGGGCTTAGACTCTGAACCTAACCGTTAGAGGCACAGGATTGACCGTCTTAAGAGCGGCTGCTCCGTCTTAGGAGCAAGATAGATGTTTCCACTTTGAGACCCACTGCTATAATGTTTTTAATGTAGGAGAGTTTGAGGACCTCTGTTGCGTATATTCTGTGGCATTCCAGTTCATACCTCACCGATCTGATGCATGCAATCATGCTTAAGTATGCTCACTCATACATAAACACCCACACATGAAGCATGACGTGACACATGCATGCAATCATCCTTAAGTATGCTTTCTCTCTCTCTCTCTCTCTCTCTCTCTCTCTCACACACACACACACACACACACACACACACTGTATCTGCTCTTAAATTACAGTACAGTAGCCTGAGGTGGTCCTCATTGCTGTAGTTTTGGGTTGGCTGGACTGGGTGCATTTTTACACATAATATAAGATACGCATGCACGCACGCACACACACACACACACACACACACACACACACACACACACACACACACACACACACACACACACACACACACACACACACACACAGTATCTGCTCTTAAATTACAGTACAGTAAGCCTGAGGTGGTCCTCATTGCTGTAGTTTTCTGTTGGCAGGACTGGGTGCATTTTTACACATAATATAAGATGTGCACGCACGCACGCACGTACGCACGCACGCACACACACACACACACACACGCACGCACGTACGCACGCACGCACGCACACACACACACACATGTGCACAAGCACAGCATGAGCCACCTGAAAATGAAACAGAATGAGGTATTGACTGGTTGTCAGAGAGGCAAACAACATCATTCATCTACAGCAGAATGACACACAATGGAATCAATCAGAACTGAGTGGAGAGAGAGAGAGAGAGAGAGAGAGAGAGAGAGAGAGAGAGAGAGAGAGAGAGAGAGAGAGAGAGAGAGAGAGAGAGATGGACAAACATTGACTGCTGTGCTGTGGTGCAAATAAACTAGGGCTAGGCTATAGCGATGGTGAGACTTTGTGTGAACATATAGGGACAAACCCATTGGAGTGTATTGTGCAGCCTTGAGCCCTCTCTTCTAATGCTCTGCCTAGACACCTTTCTCTGACATCTTGTTGTCTTCGCCAGGCTGGTAGGCAATGACTACAGTATGTTTTCACCCCTGTCCGTGTGTGTGTGTGTGTGTGTGTGTGTGTGTGTGTGTGTGTGTGTGTAACGCCCGGGAATCGAACCCGGGTCTCCCGCGTGGAACGCCAACATCTTAAACACTAGCCTAAAGGGGAATTACCCCTTGGCTGGGGGAGATATTAGGTTATGGTCATCAGGAAGAGGCTCTGAGGCTCTGAGGCTCTGAGCCATCATCATCATTAATTATTAACTCAAGACCATGTTCACATGGTATGGAGCACAGATTCATAAATAAAAAAAGACAGTATACAATACATAACAATATTCATACAGACATATGGCTGCTGCTACACGTGTTCAATGTCCGTCTATACAGCCAATCTCAGACACCGCTAAACAGATTGGTGTAAACCTTTGCATGCACACTCCCTGGAGACAAAGGAAGACACTGGGACCTAGTTGACAGAACATTTCACAAATCATGAACATACGGGCTGGGGATTGAGAAAACTGATTCAGAGAGAAACAACAAGTTTAGTCCATAGACCCTTTTCACAGTGGACATAATAATAGGTAAACACAGCTTAATAACATTAATTGTGGATGCATTTAATTCAGGAGTTACTGATTGTCAGCATGGACAGCTCTTCCACAGTTAACTTCATGCTGGCACAAAGAGACAGACACCGAAATGAAACTCACCCACAATTAGCTTCATTAACTGTGTTTATCTGATAATAATGGCCTCTGTGAAAAGGGTCCATTGAGATGAGATGTACCTCAAAGTCTCCCCCATATTCTTATCCATAATGGGATGGTACTCAAAGTTTCACATGCAGGTTGCAACACACTTGGGAGTCAATCATCTTAATCAAGGGAGAAAGTATTTTTGTCTGACAGGCTGGAGGTAAATAAGGAAATGAATAATACAGAAGGAGATACCTTTAGGAGATTCATCACAAGAACTGTCAACACCGTGCTTGTTGCATTGAGAAGAACGACCAAGGCCACGGTTCAATCTTTTATGCTCCACTGGCTTGTTTTGTTGTGACTGCTGTACAAACCGACTTTGCATGCAGGCTGTGTTTTGTTTTTAACGGAAACTGCATAGTATTTGTGTTAGATTTAGTAAAATGCAGCAAATAATTTCAGCTGCATTATATATTAGATTAGATTAAAATCAACGAGCATGATATAGTTATTATTTCTACCTATTTTCTGATACAAATATAAATAATATGAACCTAATAATAACATGTTATCATCAAGATATCACTGTGTCTGGATCATTTATAGCACAAAGTCACTTTAACCAGTAATTCTCCATTAGGATCTTATTTTGAAAGTAACAGGTAAAAGTCTAATCGTATAGAGTCTAATCTTACCTGTTACTTTGGCGTCAGGTAAAATAGACTGTTGGACTGATTAAGAGTCATTCTAATCAGTAGACTGAAGACTCTTAATCAGTCTGAAGCTATAAACGCATCAGTATAGTAAGAAAATAACTTGAACTGTAACATTTTTAATCACTCTGTAGAAAGCTACATTTTGCACTGGAATATATTTGAACAAACTACCACTGGTTTCCCTGCAGTCTGTGATTTTCTCACCATCACATGAGTGAGCATCACAGTGTCCTTTAATCCCAAGTTATAACAAACAAAAGATCTGAGTTGTAGCAGAGTGGCTACAAATCCTAATAAAGACAACAAAGCCTAAAAGAGAAGCATTATTAAACAAATGAGCCCAAACTTTTTTAAAGCAGAGGGCCCAGAGCTTTATTCAAAGCAGCTTTTGGTAAAGCCCAAGATATCTTATCATGCAGAGCTGACATTTCTGAGGTTACTATGGATAACAATGTGCATTGGGGCATTGCTATATTTCTGCTGTGGATTCAAAATATCAGGCAACACTGCCCAAAAGGAGGTGAGGAGAAGTATAGAATTAGAATTAAAGTAAAGGGCTTTACAAGAGAAACCCTACTTTTTTTGTTCCATGTTTACACGCTTAAATTGTTTGTTTTATACTGACAGCTTGCTGAAGAGTTATTCACTGCTGTGTGCTGCTGATTTAGCTTTAATAAATGGTCTCAGTTGTTTGATAAAGTTTTTTAAAAGTTCAACATTACTTCCAGCCAGGAGTTTTGAAGTTCATTTTACAACCTTAGCCTCCACAAAACCAAGCCAAAGATGTTGCCTCTGATGGTACAGATCTGGTCAGAATTGCTAATTGTTCTGGTGATTTTCCTAATTCCCCATACAGGTCGACCAGTGTTCATGTTAAGAGCAGATCAAAGACCTGGCCTTGTGGTTAGAATGTCCGCCTATCCCTGGCCGAGTCATACAAAAGACTATAAAAATGGTACTCAACTTGGCTACAGAAAGAGGAGATAGGCTCCTGAACTATGGGCCACATGGCTCTGGCTACTTTTTTAATGGATCTTATGTTTAAGTCATTATCTCTGTTGCTATTTCACCAAGTACAAATACAGGCTGGGTTTGAAAATATACTAGCTGTAGCAAGTGGTAATCTACTGGTTTTGCTCAGAAAAGCTATGAGTATAGAGCAAACAAAATCCAGATCTGCCCATAGGCTGGATTTTCTTCAACTCAGAAGGCACTGTCAACATCCAAGCTTATTGAAAGGGAACAGGTTAGATTTCCCACGAGAAATCAAATCAAGTTATAACTCACACAAAGCACAGTCATTTTATAAACCAGCTATGACTAAACATCCAATTCCATCCACCATATTCTCCCAGTATAGTCTATATAACAGGACTAAAATACTTCGTATTAAGGACTGTGGCAGAGAGCAAAGTGGTTCTTGATAGTCTTGGGGATGATGCTGCAAGATGTGTAATTTCAACTACTGTATGTACACTAGATATTAGCTAAATGTATGGCAACACAACATAAAATGCTGGGAGCTTTCCAGCCCCCGCTCTCCAACTGTTTTCAAATGTACTTTATTTTATGGATTGATCTCCATAAATTTCACCACTGCCAAATCCAATCCCCAACATCACTGCATTGCCACAAATTGGCAGTCATTGATTAGCAAGTCTCTCTTCAAACTGCTCCATTATGTTGATGTTCAAATGAATGTGAGGTATGAGAGCGGAGATCCGTCCCCAGGACGGGCCCTGCTCCTCTGCGGCTCCATGTGGATCGCTTCAGCAGAAATAGAAATTAGGCTTAAATCTGATGGAAGTCATTATCCAGGCCAGTAACACAACCTGGTATACCTCCTTTGGGAACTTACAGCCAAGCTGAAAAACATTGTTCCAAAGCACATGGCCCACTCTGACCCTGAAGCTACTTCTTCAATCTGACTGAATTTCAACTAGACCCAGGGAAATGTGATCCAAATCATTAAATGAAATAATTTACTGTATGCCCCTGAAAAACTCACACATACAAACCACATATTTGTAATATTCCTGACCTAAATTACCAGGAGCCTGCGTCTGAACTGAATATTAGGCTACTGTTCTTCTTGACATCCGCACTACCCACTGAGGATAATTACATGCTTCTGCATCAACAAGGTGTCACAGAAGCAGCACTGCCAGTCTTCTCTTTCCTCAGCCTATTTATCAGCACAGCATATTTCAAGTAACAGTGATTTTGCAAAAGTTGGCTTTCGTTTCAACTCTCAGTCTCAAGGCCCACAGTGTTCCACTCACACCACAAAATGGCTTTCAGCTAAATCGTCCTTTTCTCTTCGGCATACCGACCAAAAATCCTGACAAATAATAAATGGACATTTGTTGTGATGCACATGGCATCCACGGGTCAGCAGTCAAGACATTTACTGCTTTATAACTGCTGAAAGTTTTTGATATCTTTAAACCATGCACCTTCTGTACTGTACATATATCTGTTATTACATCTGCTGCCATCTTAACTGCCTCATCCCACTGTTATTTTTAACCACCTTATATTTCACACTGCCCATATTCTTGATATCTGACCCGTTTTTCTGTTTCTCTTATTTCCCTATCTCTTTCCACCTTTCTTGAAACTGCAATGATGGAGCTTGTACAACAAAGACCCGATCAATTGTACTGTAAGTATGGAGCACTGGGTCTTCCAGCTCTAATAAGAACCCATCAATTGAAAACAAATCCATTTTAAGTTAGAATGAAACAAAACAAAAAATGTCCAGGTTGTACCATCTTTGAGCTGAAGAAACATACTAAAATGACTTTTACTAAAACATTATCCAGTCCAAACAACGTTTTTTGTTTTGTTTGTTTTTTCACTGTGCCTACAGTATAGTCACTATACTGTAGGAAAAATGAAATCCACTATACTATGGTGGGTCTAAACAATTTATTATCATATTTATTATTATCTTCATTATTGTTATTTTTAAGCAGTATCATGTCACCTCCTGAAAAACCTCAAGTTGTATTTAACATAGATGGACTTTGATCAAAGTCCATCTATGTCAGAAACAAAACTGAAATATATTTTAAATGTTCAATAATAGTATGAGATCTCATCGGATTACAATCAAATGCCATCATGCCACTCACAACATAAGTTGGCAGCATTTCTCAAACCAGGGCTGGCGTTCAAAAGAATCACTGATCAAAGAAACTCTATTAGTAGCCAGTCTCATGAGGTGTGATTACTTCAAAGACTTCAACAACACAACACCGGTTGGATCTGTGCCAGTGCTTGTTTGTCAGCCTTACCTTGATTATGCGATGTCAGTTATCCATCTTACCTGTAAATTATCTAACATCAGCCTTTCATAAAGCCTTTTGGAATAGGAAGTGACGTGGAACATCTCGTCAGTGTGGCGTACAATTATGCCATCTCTGTTGTAGCCTGCCTCAATCTTGTCAGTGCCGATCTAAAAAACTATTGGCTGATGCATAAGGTTTTGATTGATTGATTGATGTAGTTCATTTAGTAAGACATGAGAAATGGCAATCCCATAGGTCCCTATGTGAGTAAGCATATTTTGTGTTATACAATTTAGTCATTGTGTAATTCTTTGCTATGTAAACTGGATGTATTTATTATAGCTATGATTGCCATAAACTTGGGTTGCCCACCTTGTTTGTTTGAGAGAAGACCGCAATGGAAATAAATGGATCCCCCTCTTCTGTGGTGTGTACAAGAAGAACTTTTTGGCCGGATTTGTATATTAAAGAAAACTACAATAGAATCACCGAAAAGTTTCAATAAGGATTGAGATGGAATTACACAAAGTACCAATCAGAGTATTTTGGTCAAAACTATAAAGCTATAGAAGGTCTGATGTCAGCAATCTGACACTTAAGCATTTAATGGTGAGTTGTAGGCCTACTAACCTTCTAGGCTTGATGGGGTTGTAGATATTCAAAAATGCAGATTGTCATAACTCTTGAATAAAAATGAGACTATGGCACCACCTGTTGTTCTAAGCGTGTAACTTCAATAGAAATAAGCCAGGACCTTCAAAATGACCCTTTGTTGAGATTCACACAGGTAGGACATGTAGTCTAGAGGTGTGGACTTGAGACTTGGACTTGAGACTTGACTTGGACTCGAGTCACACATTTTATGACTTTAGACTTAGTTAATCAAAAAGACGTTTTACTTGGACTTAGACTTCAACACAATGACTCGAGACTTGACTTGACATGAGCTCTCTTTTGTTAGATTTAATCTTTAAATAAAAATGTTTATGCTTAATTATTATACAATGTGTCAAATTACCTTCTCATTGCTGTCGAAAGAAGAGAAATGGAAGTAATGCCAATGTGCTTTCCTATGACAGAGGTACTGTAAGATTTCCCCAGAAACAATGTAGCTATTTACTGTAATGTGACAACCCAGTTGAAGTTGATTTCTCATGGGGAATATACAGTATGTGAATAAAAATGCGGGCTCGTCCGGGATTTGAACCCGGGACCTCTCGCACCCTAAGCGAGAATCATACCCCTAGACCAACGAGCCTGGCTTTCACATGGTTAGCACACTCAGCTTTGATCCGCTGTCCCGTCCAAGCAGCTTGGTGTTCTCTTACGTTACAACGGCTGGTGATGTGGCAGGTTGGAGGTTCAGACCTTATTTAGTCAAACAACGCCCTCTGATGGTCATAAGAGCCGTTTACTTTCAAGATAGTGAAAAGTAGTCCCATGAAGTTAGATGTTTCTTTCTGTCTCAAAGCTAGCGCTAGAGTGTAACTGGGAATGAGTTGCCATAACAAATTCTGTCTTGTTGTCGTAACAATCTGTAAATTATGTGCTTATATCATAGAGTTAAAATATGCAGTTATATGCACTTTTTGAAGGGTACTATCATAAGCCTAGATTAACTAATTTGTGAATCGAGGTCCTCCTCTCCTTCTCATGAGGAATAGGGATTTCATGTAGCAATAAACAAGGGCTCGTCCGGGATTTGAACCCGGGACCTCTCGCACCCAAAGCGAGAATCATACCCCTAGACCAACGAGCCGATACATATGTCTCTGGATACCACAATCAAAACCCTAAGATAGTTATGTACAATGAGTGTTTCTGTATTGTGCTTGAACGAACACTTTATGAAGGCAGTCTGGAAGCTAAGACCTGCAGTAGGGTACCCGACACGTTTCCCACTGTGGCCAATAAAAAAACATTCTCACCGTAGAAATACACACAACGAAGACTTACATTTAGAAATAACTGAACGTATCTGGACGAGTGGATGACAACTATTTTTCAAATAAGAAAAGTAGTCGGGCGATTACACACGCTACTTGCAGCCTGATGTTTTGAGTCATAATATCAAGGGAAGGCTAAGTGTTTTATATATTTAACATGCCCACATTATTACAAGTGTGATTCAACCTTACTACTTTTATATAATGTAATAAATATTTGTGTACATTTTGGTGCTGTTGTTCCTCATTCATACGTCAATTTGGAACCGTTTTGGCATTGTGTGGTTTAAATTAATTGGTTCAAAAGCCTTGGGGCAAATGAGTTGTTTTGGTTGCATATCACCGATGGAGTGACTCCAAGTCCATTCGGCTGTAGCTCACTGCTGTCTAAAAAGCGACAGTCTGGTTCCCCCACTACTCAAATGCAGTGACTTTCAAATCTACATCAAATGTGTTCACATGTCCTTTAACCAGTTTAATGAACCATAGGCTTATACGTGGGCTTCTTGCTTTTAGTAAAGTAACAGTATCACCTTTTTAAATGATACTTCCATATTCAAGTTAGGTTATCCTGCAGTTATACTGTATGGCATAGTTAAAAGTCCCTATTCAAGCACTACCAACTGACTTCTTTTTTTAATGATAGGGCAAAGCCACGAGTTAAACTTGAACATGTTGGTTCTCAGCCCAGGAAAACTTCAGGATCAAGACATAATTCAATAATCCTAATGTTCAGGCAGCAATTACATCAGGAAGACATTCCCCAAATTCTGACATTTCATAACTTTGTATTAACTTACTTTTGCGTTGAGAATTTGAAGGGACATTCACATGTGCAGATGAATAGCACAGTAGTAAAATTGCAGGATATAATCCCAGGTGCAATCATTTTAAATGGATTTTGTGAGTGTTGGAGAAAATCTGTGCACAATGTCTTGTGGAAAATAAATCAACACACCCATCAGAAAAGGTCCTTGGAGCACCTGCAAAGACTTAGCTTCAGAAATTGATACAATCAACAAGGTGAAATTTAATCAATCCGAGAGCAAAAGGGGAAAAAAGATGTGGTACTACGAATATAAATAGTTTATCCCCTTTCCAATGCTGGTACAGATAATCTTTTTATTACAAAAAAGAATGAATCAATGGCTGATGCATGTTCTAAGCAATGCCAATCATATCCATCATCCCTTCAAACACTCTCACCGTAGGTCAAGAGGTTTGGGTTGAGTGGCACAGGAACAGCAGAGTACAGACCCTTACAAGCCTCCAGAGAAACCACTGATTTAATTAATCATCTCAGGTTTTGTTCATTCTTGCCACTTTGCAACCTAATTGCATTTGGCAGAATGTTTGCTAGAAGGGAACCATAACCGCTGCTACAAAACAAGATCGGAACCATGACAGCAAGTGAAAGCAAGGTATAGACACTTTTGAAGCACAAAGCTTAGAACAGCTAGCCAGGGCCAACTCTTAATTGTTCATTTGTAACTGTAGCCCTGTGGGTAAGTCATACCAGTTCTCCACCAAGAGCAGAAGGTAGGGGCTAAGGGTACAATATGACAAATAAGCGTTTGTTAGCCCCATTTGGCCATACCATGGAAATTATGCCGAGTAAACCCTGGCTTGGACCTGTAGAGGAAACCAGGCTACTAAAACTAGTGTACCCCTGTTTGGCCCTTTGGTAGAAACAAAGCAATGAAATATAAGCCCAGTCTTTTCCTTGTTTGGTCCTGTGTTAGGAACCAGTCTAGTGACTGTTAAGTCATGCTAGCTGGCAGCTCGTAGCTACGGGAGCCTGTGATTTGCAACCGATTCTCACTCTTGAGATTAATGACCCATTTCCACCTGACATTAAAATCACAATGCAGACCTATGTATTAAGAAGCTTTTTAGGTATGAATCGAAGCCAGATCCACAAAGACACAAATATAATTCTGATTCACTTCCACAGGTGATTGTGGAGAATCCAGTCTATTGTCCTTTGTGGGTGTATTTAAACTTTCGCGGCTTAGTGTCTGGACAAAATCTAGTGCATCTTCAGCCTGCATTAAGATTTCAATGTCAAAAAGTAAATAAGCGTAAATGTGGTCAAAAGAAGCATTCGAGACAAAATGGAAATGAGTTTTTCTGGAGGTCACTGTTGTCAAGAGAGGCTGAACTGAGCGGTAAAACACATGTACTGTGCAAATTTCCATTTCCCTAGTTCAGGCTCTGGTGACAGCACATTCCTCTTCTTGAACATCCTTTTAGCAGGGAGATGGGGAAAAATCTCAATTTTCTTGAACGCACCATGCCAGAAGGGGAGAGAAAACATGGGTATGGCTCTTTAGTAACAAAACATTACCATAATCTAACCTTGATAATAAATTAAGTTAAAAACGATACCAAAAAGGCTTGTCAAATCTTGCTCAATGCAGAAGAATACAAGAGAAAAAAACATTTACAAATAATACCTGTGGCAAAATAAACCTTTCGTAGTTTTTAAAAATGTTTCAATTTCATTCGTAGAAGAAGCCGTTTGCTCAGAGATACAGACGAGTGCTGGGTGAAGATTTTATACATCTTGATAGGTGGTTGCCTTTACTCAAATTAAATCTCAGACTGTTGCACAGGATAAATCCACCTAGTAACAACAGCTTATTGGTCAGTTGGGTAACACTCACAGAGAGAATTCACCAATCTCCTAAATTCCATTTCTTATCCTCCTGTTATTCATCTTCCCATTTCTGTATACATTAGTTTTTTTATAAAATATTTTATTCATACAATCATTTCTTTAACTATAGCAACATTACTATTTAACTTTGAGTGGCAAGATATCAGTCGCACAGATCATCACCTCATAAGAACAATAGTATAGAAACAAATGCAAAAAAAAAAAAAAAAAAATCTGTATCCATTAGAGTTTGCCTCTCATTTCTCTTTTATTCTTTTCAGTTCATTCTGCATCTGTACACCTGTCTGTGTTTGTCTGTGATGAGCCTATGGGAGTATTGCTGGTCCTGGTGGTGGTGGTGGTGTGTGATTGGTGAAGCTCTGAACAGTGGCCTCAGCTGATTGGCCAGAGGGAGAGCCCTGCTAGGCAGGAACAAACTGGCTGTTGGTTTGCTCAAGGCTAGCCTCACACCGGGCCATTTACAGCTGGCTCTGAGGACAACGCATTCTGCTCCAATCTTAAAAAGAGAGATAAGGGGGAGAAGACAAAAGGTGGAAAGGACATTGGTAAAAAAAAAAGTCATAATACAGTACGTTGTTACAGACAATTCTTTCACCGTATCAGCCAGGTTATGATTGTCAAAAGAAAGTTTCGCAAAGGCATCAGCATGATAAGGATCACAAGTGCAGAGCCTACACGAGTTGAGCCTAATTATGCTTCTATGATTCAATGACAAAGTGTCACCAGCGGCCAAAATTGTCAGTAGCCAGAACTTTGCAAGATGTTTTGCATTTAGTTCAACAACAGTGTGCATGGTTACCTTAACAACCAGACACCAAGCCCAGCAGGTTTACAGCAGACAAACATCTCGTTCTTTAAACCACAAGTAGCCTAGTATTAAGTATCACCGTTGCCATGGCAAGCTTTTCGCTTTCATTCACTGCTCTGTGACACTTAAGACAGCGTGTGCAACCTGTCAGTCAAGTGTCTGCTCGATGTAAAAACTGTCGAATTTGCATCCTTTCCAACACCGAAGCATAAATAAGGCTTAATGCAAGTGATTTTGATTGACAAATATTTACACCAAAGTCAACCCAAATTGCACTTCCTCTTTCAATATGATGTGGCTTGAATTTGAATTGTGAATTGAATTCACACAAAGAGAAAACAGTATAAGAGCCGTTTGGAAATGCTTTACATTTTAGGCAAATGAGCCAAGAAAGGCAAAGGATACCAAGCCCATACTGTATATGCAAACAATACTACAGAGCAGTGCCAACCAAGTTTTGTAATTCAACAAAATTGGAGAAAAAAAAACATTGCTGTACAAGCTGTATTATATATTGATATAACTACTTAAACAGGGGAACACCCCTGTGTTTTGTTTTTTATAATGTCTATTTGGATGTTTCTGTGCTGGTGACGATGTAATACATTTTCAGTTTCCCCACTGTAGTACCGAATATTGTCATTTTTCAAGGTATTATATAGCAGTTATTCCAGTATGGTGACAACCCCACCAGCTTACTATTGACATGTTTTTAGACAGCCTGGTCACAGCAAACCCAAGCCCTCTATGACTATGCCACTAAATTAATCATTGTTTAAAGTTGTGAGCAACAAGCTGCAGTACAACCAATTCAATAATAACGTAATCAGCAGGATATTGAACACTGCCCAAGGAAGGTCATAGAGCAACTGTGTGCATAAGAAAGAACCTACTTGGCCTCCTCCATAGCAGACTGTTCCTCAAGAGGGCCGTTAGGAACTTCTGTAGGGGACCGACACTTCTCAGCGCTTGAACAAAGTAAAAGATGGGATAAATAAGTATAAATAAATAATCGTTGTCATGCTTATTTGTGTCACCATAATGTACCTCTTGGCATTTTTTTAAGACATAACCGATTCAATCCGGGATCGCATCTCTGTCATATTAGATTTCTTTGGCTATTCAAAAATAGCAGATATACAAGGTCATAGTGCGGCACAGAGTGCCTCGCTATGAGCTTGTAGATCTGCTATTTTTGAAAAATCATGAAAATGTGTGCAAATCTTATTAATTTATTAACTCTCTCAGTGCCAATGAAATTAAAAAAATATTGCGAACTGTGCCAGCATTTCTTTTTTTCAAAGTAAAAAAAACGTGCTTAGGAAGCGAGATACAGCTTTTTTCAGTTATAAGTTAAACAAAGAGTGGATGGAGCTGCAAATCTTCAATAATGATATCTTGGGTTCTGAACCTTAAAAAAAAAAAAAACTCAGGATTTCTCGTTCTGGCACTGAGGGTATTCAGAAAAAACTCGGGATAACTCGGGGCTTGGCACTGAGAGAGTTAACTTATTATTTTTAAAGCGAACATTTGTAACTCAAATCCTTGCTTCTGGAGTCCCTGGGACAAAATTGAGATTTATTTTATTTATATTTTTTCCCCCAAACTGTTAGGATTTAGAAAACATTTTTAGTATCGGCCTCAGGTCTGATTGGGTTAAGACTTCTAAAGTAGGCGTTACATAATTATGAAGAAGAAAGCATACTGAGACCAAGAATTCACAGAGCTGATGTATTACGGTAATTAATAGTGTTACAACATTCCAACTCTGGTGGTATGTGTGGCGACTGACCTGGTTTTAGGGCAGCCGGTCGAGGCTGGGCTGCTGACGGACGGGCCCGTTCTCTGCTGCTCCCCACACTCCCCTACCTCTGGCGAGCAGGGCGATTCGTCATCACTGGAACAGACAGACAGCAGATGTACAACTCAATGCTTTTCTGATGTCACTCGAATTATCCCCTTCCCCAAGGCAACACCCAATAAAAACACACAGAGAACACACACACACACACACACACACACACACACACACACACAGATGAAACATAGATGCATGCTTGATGGGATAAAAGATTACATCAAAGTAACACAAGAGGAAAACATAGGTGGGAGTTGTGTTGAAATGGGGGACGGGTGCTAAATACATAAGATGCAGGCAAAGCATCAAAATGTACAGCAAATGGAGAAAGAGTTGTCTTTTTTTTTTTTTGGATTAGCTGTATCGTCCTGCTAATTTACAGCTACAGCACTGTCACTGCTGTTTAAAGTGGTAGGCAGGTTCTACACACCGTTTTGGGGAAATTATTGGACCAAAGTCATTGTTGCCAGCCGTCAAGTCTTGCTTTGTGTCAGAGAACCACCAAGAAGCTCTTTCGGGGCCAAGTCAGAATCCAAACATCCACCTAAAACCCACATTCAATATTTGGCTTTTGACAGTTACAACGTACTCAGGGAAACTAACAATAGCAATAACATAATGAGCCATTGTTATTTTTAATCCAGTATCCTACTTCTGAACAAGATCGTACACAAATTTGGAAATCTACTGGACAATCCAATAACAAATAGGAGTAACAGAGTTTTAAGGGCCCATTTACACCAGACATGACGAACAAAGGTCATCGCTTCACTGTGGCTGTGTTCCCACCAGACTGTGCCCCAAGTGCCTGTGTCACTTATGATTTCTTTCACTATTCAAAAATAGCAGATATACAAGCTCATAGCTTCTGGGGGGGGGTCCCTGGAACAAAATAGTTCGGTGGCACGCTATGAGCTTGTATATCTGCTATTTTTTAATAGCCAAAGAAGTCTAAAATGACAGATGCGTTGCTGGATTGAATTAGTCTGGTTCCAGACGAATCTGCCTTTGCAAAATTGCATCGCACTTTAGCCCTCGGCAGATTAGGTCTGGCCCCCCTCAATAGAGATTTCATTTCTCTCCCTCCGAAGTCGTGAGGGACCAATCAGGGCCCAGTATCCAGATGTGGGCGGGCTTATCACCTTATTTGGAGCAATGACGTACAAGGAAGCACTGCTCTGATTGGTTTGTACAAGGAAGCACTGTTCTGATTGGTTTAGGTCTAACCAATAGAGTCCGTTTGGATCTTTTTGTAACCGCCCCTTGGAAAAAAATCTATCGTTGATAGGGACCAGACTAATATCCACGCAGTGTGTCATGTGATATTGTCTGGCCATGCGAGGCTAGGATTGAATGGGTTAAGGTTCATGAGCACCCCACATGACTTAAGTGGTCTGATGACAACCTACAGGGCTACCTCAGACTGTGAAAAAAATACATATATATGGAGGAAGGGAACAGTGACTTCACCCATTGGTTTCTACAGACCCGTTATGAAGCCACTTTTCCGGCGAATTCAAATCCACAATCTTGGAACTTCCGGTCCACGAAAAAACAACCGAATACTATTGGCTGGAAGGGCAGCGAGGGCCGGTCTTCACTCGGTAGAACCAGTAGAAGCCCTAGCCTAGAAGCATACCCTACTTTATCGTAATTAAAGGGCCCATAATTTATTAAACGCATATCGTAATTGAAAAAATAATGAAAATGTTTATATATGAAAATGTTTACTAAAAGGTAATAAAATGAAGTGTAAAGTCCAGGCCAAAACCTCATTCACTTGAATGGAGTGCTAGTGCTTCTGCAGCCAGCAGAAGGGGAAATAGCGACATCTGCTGGGCCATTAAAGGGAACTGCAGGCTTAAGAAATCACTTCCTGGGCTTCAAATCCAGCGGAGCTTCCTTGCCCCCTGGGCTACCTTTGGTGACATTCAATAAACAGGAAGTGGGCAATGTGGCATGGCCCAGGTGGATCGACCAACAAATTAGTGTGACCTAAGTTAATCAGTTTTCTGTTACTGTGGGGAAAGCTTTTGCTGAAAATAGCATATCGACAAGCTCACACCGCGTCGCAGCTTGTCGATCTGCTATTTTCTGCGGAAGCCTTCCCCAAGATATGGATTCTGGGGTTTAAGTCGTTAACGACCTTGTTTAGGACCAGCCTTGCCATCTTTAGAGCCCTGTCATTAGTGGGGCTAAATAGTAAACAAAGAGGGAGTCACTACTGTGGGATGACTGACACCAAATCAAGTCTATATAATGTGATGTTGATCAAGAAGGCATTGTTTTATTAAAAAGTTAAGGTTGTCTGAAAAGTGTCCATTACCTCAGGAAATATTAACAAGAACTGATTTATCGGTTGATACATTTTAATCCACCGGTATTGGCCCCTCACAGATGTATCTGCGCTGTGAGCTTGTAGCTCGGCTATTTTAGCTACATTTGCGCAACACTGTCATACGGCAAAGTAGGGTATTATTTACCAACAAACCATTGAAATACGGAGATACGGTTTCTGCTTGACTATACATGATAATAATATATGATAATATATATGAGTGTGTGTGGGTGTGTGTCAGTGAATTGTGGCCAATATATCGATATCTGAATTCTGTACTCCACAATACCAGTGTCGGCCCCAAAAGTCTAGTATCAGTGCTCCAACCATAATCCAATACATAGGGTACAGCATGAGAAAATAAGGTAATCAAAGGCAAATTAGATGAGCCCTTTGAATCGTAGACCTCAACCGTATTTGCCATGTACCAGATGTTTTTTTAAGAGGCAGATACCAAGGAAGTGACAAACTAATCTAAATCTACAACTCAGACTGAGGAATCAGGTGCCAGTTCAGAACAACCTCAGACAGCAACAAGGTGCCCTCTGGTTTGTGTTAGCCGCCCCCCCAGACCAGTTTATAAAAGTAATAACTTCATAAGTTACATAAATAAAAACCTGTACTTTGACGACCTTTGGTAGAAAGACATGCAGAATGGAAAATGGAATAAAAAACAAACAAACAAACAGAGCTGAGATCAAAGAAGACCAAAACTAGGGGGAAAAAAAGTTGGTGGTTGACGTGACAACAAGACTACATCACGGCTGCAGGCTGATCTCTGATTAGCTGTACATACCGATAAGATTTCAACACCCTGAAGAAGACCACACCCACAACGCACAGCAAGAGAAAGAGGAGGGGAAGCTCAGGTTGTAAGTGTCAGTCAAACAATCGATCAGTCATGTCAAAAAGGACGGCAGTTATTTACTGAGACAGACAGACGGTACTATGCAGCATCAGCAGACTCAGGGAGACAGAAGGAAACAGAGAGGGGGGGTTATTGTGGTCTTAGGCCCTCAGTTTTACATTCACACTATTCAGGATAGAATAAAGTGGCACCAATAACTGTCACACAGCACAAGTGATAGATTTAGTGGAAAACTGGTCTCAGATCAAAAAATAATCGATGGTGCTTTGAGAACAGCCCATGTATTGCCATCTTAACGTATTTAAAACTGATGTTCAGGGCTTATAGACGCCAATAGTTTATGATCAACGGGTCAGTTTTAGCTGTAAGCCTGCAAATTCCAGTCAATCACTTTTGTGTTACACAGGGAATTTGAGTACAATCAGGTTTGGATTAAAGCACTTTTTAAGCTTCTTAATATGCAGAGGAGAGCACATATTTTGGAAAAGAACAGAAGAATCGAAGACAAAAGGAGAAAAGACAAGGAGAGAAGACAGGAGGTGTGTGGTGGAGTTGATAAGGAATATTCTCTGCACTTGTTCATGGTCCAGCCCAAATATTTACTACAACGAGCTGTTAAACCTTCTGTATGACACTCTAGATTTCAACCTGATCTCCACCTGAGACCGAGCCAGTCTCAGACAACATACCAATATGAGACATATTCTACAGCATTGGTGCTCATAAGAACACTTATGTTTGTGGTGTGTCAGTTAAGTAAGTGTCTAACCTCTTGAAGACGGCAGTCTCGGTCTTGGCGTCAACAGTGAGGCTGACTGTTTCTTTCATGGAGCCGTTGATGACCGTCTCCGTAATGCTGCGCTCTTCCTCATCTACGCCAGAGCCAGCAGAGGCTTTTGAGGAAGAGGGGGAAGGGGTAGAAGTCACACCGTCGGTGGGCCAAACGTCACAGTCTGGAGTGAGACAGTTGGATGATAACACAAATCTGAATTAGTTCCTTAAGATTAGATTGTGGATTAAACAACAGATCAAGCAACGTCAGGGATCGAAGCTGACTTAGAGCCAAAGTTGACAGTGAAAAGGAATTACGTTTCTACATCGATTAATCTAACGCATTCCCTTCTAGGATTTAAATAACAGTAATATAAACAAACAATAGATTGTAATTAACCAGACATAGACAGCCATGTTTGACTTCACAAATTTGTGTGGTGGACTCAAGTGTATGCGTCATCATGTATGGTAGGGTGTGTGCGCACACATCTTACCATCAGGCTGCATTGGTGCATTGACCCCTAGAGGGTCCATGGTCTCTACGCTGGTTTCCATGGCTACTGGGGAGTTGCACCTCAGTGGGTCTTTGGGATTGGGACTGAGAGAGATAAAACACAGAATGTCAACTGGAAGGCATAGGTAGAAAATGTACAGGCACGCCCTATTTTACTATAACAGTCGTTTTATTAAAGTTAAGTTATTCTGCATTTTCTCCCCAACGCTTCATCAATCAAAGAATAGTAACTTTTCTTGTGAACCCAAATCATAAATTGCAATTATTTCAAAAAAGTTATTACCGTAGTTAAACAAGCATATATACAGGGGTAGATTCAGAATGCAGATTCAAGTACACAGTTGTTCCTTAGATTCACTTTTTGTTTTCAAATATGCTTTGTATGGTCCTGTTTTTTGAAGATGCACCATTATCAGTCATCATGAGGGGATTATTAAGGCTCGGCTAACCTGCCCCATCATCAAATATACTGCAAAATGTAGGGTGCGTACCAAGCAACATCTCCAGGTGCTCCACTGAGAACTAGACCAAAACGGTTATGTGCACCCTGCATATATACCACGACATGGTAAGAATAGAATGTTTTTATATTATCATCATAATTGTTTAAAAGTTTTTAGTAGAACAAGCACGTATTCCATAAGATGGTGCGACTAGCTCTTGGTTTACACTTGAATATTTTTTAACCAGAATATTTTTGAACCAGACTAAAAACCTTGAGTAACTTACACTAGCTGCGTAGTCATAGGTAAACATTTATTCAGTCAAAGAGGTCAAGCTCAAACCCAAGAAATGTCAAGACTTAAGCAGAGCTCATTATGCCCAGTGTCATATTGGGTCATGTATCAACCATTAGACAATAATCATGAGAATTATAACAGCTACAATCTCTTGTGATAGTCTGGCATAAACACACACACACACACACACACACACACACACACGTGTCCTCCTACCTGACAGGGGAGAAGCCAGAAAAGTCGGCCCAGCCTGTCTCAGAGGAGTTGGGGGTGGTGGTAGGAGAGGCACTCCAGGAGGGGTCAGGGAGCGGCGGTGTGGAGGGAGAGGTGGAGGAAGGGTTGCTGGGGCTGGAGGCTGGAGCTGTGGAGCTACCTGTGTCCATGGGGACGTCATCAAAGTTAGCCGTCCACACAGGTCCTAAACAAAACGCGACAGAATGAGTTTCTCCCCGCTGATAATGTTATGTCTAGGGAAGTGAGGGAGACTGCATTTTGTAACTCAAATGCGTTTGGGGCATTTACATTTACATACAAGTCATTGAATTTTGAGTGCATTTTTTTAAATTTATTCTGAAGTAGACCTATACAGTATGTAGAGTATAAATATGCACATGTTAAAAGGAGGCCCATCCATCAGTATTAAAAGCTATGGTATGTAGACAGTGTTGGACAATTCTTTGACAATTATTAATCATGTTTGTTCATGGTATTCTTAATTTATCATTAACAAGTACTGTGTTGCTGACGTGTCGGCGAGAATGGATATCATAGCGTGACACAAGTACTTCAATCACGCGCCGAAATCTTTCGCTGCAGCCCGCAACGCTTTAGTTATGGAGTTTGCCCTGTCTGAATGGAGACGCTGTTACTCTACTACTTTAAAAATCGTTACAAATGGGTCATCATATTGGAAGTTTTGCTGCAAGCCATATGTGTTGCACAGTGCTTTCTCATAATTGCCGTTTTATCATAGCATCATCAATAATCATAATGTATCAATACAAATTAATGATTCCCATGATATCCCTACATTTAAACATGAATGATTCCCATCCCTTCATTTAACTCAAGTTACCCCCCTCTAACCACACACACATGCTATTCTCACCTGTGTCAACCTCCATTCTGTCATCGGCACTAGGGTTGGAGGCCTCAAATGTATCTCTCTTGACATCCTCTTCCTCAGAGTCTGTGCTCTCCTCACTGTCTGTACTGCCCGAACTCCTTAACACACAACAGACATGCTTGTAGTTAAGTAGTTATCAATACAGATCCACATGTTTTAACATCACAGCTTTTGTCCCTTACAGCATTTGTGAATACTACATCTGTCACCTGGGAGTACAATTACAATTTTGATTGATTGAATACTTTATTAGCAGTTTGCAAAAAGTACAGAGGTACAGCTATACAATAATGCTAAAAGGATAACACAAAAAGCCCTGAGGGCTTGTTTCCATTGTGGTCCTGTGTATTCAATTCATCAAGACATACAATACTATACAATAAATCATCAATACTAGGACCAGTAGAAGTATATTTACAGAAAAGTTATGTTATCACTTTCCAAACGATCTTTCATGTGACTGACTGAAATAAAGAAAACACACAGTAAACATACTATAAAACACAACTAAACTACCTCATACCATTATAATTGAATTTTTCTTTCATATGTGTGCGCTCATGACGTTGTAGCTGGCTTGATATAGTAAAACTACTTCCACATTGACTACAAAGAAAGGGTTTAGATCCTGTGTGTAATTACATATTACAATACCCAGCTATTTACCTATAATTACATGTGATTTCATGTGTTGAGCATTTACTTTCAGGCGGCAATACATTTGATCTAATGTAATCTAAAGTCATGGTGTTTGATTGCGCTGGCAATTGAACTGAAATTCTGTTGCATTTTACCTTGGACGTCTCGGTGTCTCTGGTGCGAAGGTGACGTCTTTTTCATCCCAGATGTCCTCCTCATCAGAACCAACATCTTCAAACTGCTGAATCTTCTCCTTACAGCGAGCCTCAAACAGAGCTATGTTTGCCTGGGAAACACACATGGACCATAACCTTATAGACCGATACGTTTATAAGCTTATACATGACATACGTACATGAACAAAACCAAAATATAACCTCGACTTCGAACAGGGCTTATACCTGATTAATACTTCATTGCCGCGCTCCGAAAATAGCCCGTCAACAAGCTCACAATGCGTCGCATCGCAGACTTATAGAAGTCTAATATAGAGGCTATTCTAGGAGCACGACACCGCGGTACGATGGCAAATGAATTAAGCATTACCGGTCAACATCTAGATGCAGCTGTTCAGTTCCATTACTCATTACTTCAAGCTACGCTGGTAACAGGATACAGAATACACGGCATCACATTTCAATTTGATGCAGTTACATTTTTTGTTTTCTCCTGTTGGAATGCTTTGTTATTGTTGCTGTGTTGGCCGCCCACAACTATATGAAAATACATTATACACAACTTCAGTAACAATATATGTTGGCTCATCATTTTCCTATCATTAACACAACAAAATCAGGTTAATAATCAAAATACTTACACTGTCATTTGTATTCAGTGAAAAATTGATGTCTGATATTCTATCAAAGGGAATACTGCAATGTTAAAGAGAACAGAGTTTAATTTAAGTTAGCTCGTTAGGCATCCACATACATGAAAACACACAGACTGTTGCAACTAGCATTAACAACTTCATATTCAACCCCCGCCCCAAATAAAGTGAATCATGTAAAATTCATGGAGGCAAACTTGTGCCAGCCCTGTCCACTTAATCCTACGACCCTCACCTTCATTTATCCCACCTCACAGCAGCCCAAACTCAATTCTTCCTCTTTCAGTGATATTATAACGTGTCAAGGTTGGAATGTATCAGATCAATTCCTTGTAGCTGAACTGGCGATTATTTTACACTTTTACTGGCTCTGGGCATAAGTGTAGTCCCAGGTTTCCAGAAGGTGGCATAACCATTTCCTGTACCGGTTCAGTGACTGTTCCATTGCTTTGTTTGATTGGCTCTGCAGTAGATCTTTTTAAAGATAATTTTTTGGGGGCTTTTATTGATAGGACTGACAGGAAATGGGGAGAGAGAGATGGGGAGTGACATGCAGCAAAGGCCGTCGGGATCGGGACTCGAACCCGCGACACGCTGTCAAGCTACAATGGGCCTAGGTGCCTGGACCGCTATGCCAGCAGTCCAGGCCACTCTGCAGCAGATTTGAAGGAAAAACAAATGACCACTTCATGTTTCTCATTCAAATTTGCTGCCTTAACCAATAAAATGAAGCTATGTGAAAATTAACCAGAACAGGAAAACGGGTCTGCCATCTTTTGGAAACCTGGGCCTACAGTTCTGCACAGAGCCTGTTGTTAGAGGGCCTATTACACACATACACACAATTTTAGATGCTCATTAGTGCAAAAGCCCCCAAAATTGTTTACGGTGCTAGGATTTACTTGCGCCACCACACTAGCGCCACCACACTAACCCACAACCAGAAACCATAGTGCAGACATGACAACTGGGAAGTTAACAACCTTAAGACAGTGACGGAAGAGGCTAAAAACAAATAGAACCAAATTTCCAATGCACCATTTGAGGCTCTGACGAATCCTCTCATCATCATGTACAGCATATTACTAGTGTAGAGCTTGTCAACTACCCATTTGTCTTGACTGCACAGATACACAGATGTGTACCAGACCAACTTTTGCCCCACAAGATGTGAGAAGGCTACTTACTATCCAACACACTAATACACATAATACACTAACTACAAACTAAGTAACCCACAAATTAGTATACAACAAACAGATATGCTACTCAAGGGTTAATGTTATTACATCTAATTTCCCCCACCCAATTCAAAATCATGTAGTAATATCCTGAATGTGCGATGCATTCAGAACAACTAGCATTGGGATTCTTCCACCATCATTGGCACGTTCATGTTTAAGAACAGGGACAACGAAACGTGTTCAAGGCCCCAGTTCTGTCTCGCGTGACAAAAATGGCCTCTGCTGTCAGAATCGTTCCAATTCTCAGTTATCATGAAGGCTTCAGGAATAATGCAGTGTGTATGTTAATCCCAGATGTACATAGAGTAAGGAGAGAAAGTCTCTTGGACAGTGGCTCGCAACTTCGGTCCTCATAGCCCCTAGTATAGGCGTTCTTCTACCCTGCCAGGTCTACCTAGTCCCTGAACAAAATGCTAGAAAGTCAATGTAAGTAAAACCCTAGTAGGAATGATAACAGTCAGTACCAGGGCATGTAACACCCTGGTAGGAATGATAACAGTCAGTACCAGGGCATGTAACACCCTGGTAGGAATGATAACAGTCAGTACCAGGCATGTAACACCCTGGTAGGAATGATAACAGTCAGTACCAGGGCATGTAACACCCTGATAGGAATGATAACAGTCAGTACCAGGGCATGTAACACCCTGGTAGGAATGATAACAGTCAGTACCAGGGCATGTAACACCCTGGTAGGAATGATAACAGTCAGTACCAGGGCATGTAACACCCTGGTAGGAATGAAAACCGTCAGTACCAGGGGTTCCGACAACCGGAGGTAGGAACCACTGCTTTAGGCCACTTAACCACATGAACCCTAGAATCCCTATTATGGGGCAAACATTTGCAGAAAATAGCAAAGCTACAAGTTCGCAATGCGATATGTTGCAAACTCGTAGATCGGCTTTTTTCAGCCAAGCCATTTGGTGTTGAGGGGAAAAAAGGAGAGGACCTAGCATAGAGGTCTAGGGGACCCCAGTCAACTAAGTGTATAGGGTTTAAGTGATCAAGGTAAGCCCTGGTTAAATTGAAGCAGACAATGGTGGCAAATTCTGAGCCCAGAGCCTTTATATGAGAAAATTCCCACCCGACTACCCCTCTGTAATAAAGAAAAGGGACAATACCCTAAAAACATAAGTGCTGGACACATGTTCTACACAGAAAGTCATGTAGTATGCTTAACTTGTTTATTATGCCAGATAATCAAGTATGTGACTAAATGCTGTGGCATTAAGTGGAAGTAATAGGACAGATTTTTAAGATTACCGTTCAGTCCAAAAGTACTGTGTCTAAGCAGAGCAACACACATATTAGAACTCCATGCTATTTATGAGTTCCTAGTGCTGCATTATTTTCTGAAATCATCAAGGGCCATTTTTGGGCAAAAAAGGCACAATAATTTCAAAGACAGTAATCCCAGCATCTTTAGTGTTTTTAGTGTCCTGTCCCTTTAGAGTTACACATTTACACACTAAGCTCAGTCATGCAGGATGAGTACTCACTCCACAACATCGTCCTGATCAGCAA
This sequence comes from Gymnoscopelus braueri, assembly GCF_963280865.1. Taxonomy (NCBI): domain Eukaryota; kingdom Metazoa; phylum Chordata; class Actinopteri; order Myctophiformes; family Myctophidae; genus Gymnoscopelus; species Gymnoscopelus braueri. The sequence goes on along the minus strand of NC_137610.1, from coordinate 35,312,793 downwards.
ACTCTTCATCATTGAAGCCGAACTGCTCAATAAAATTGGACGTCATTTGTTGCATCTGATAATCAGAAAAGGCCTGGCAAAGCCCAGGACCAACGATAATGATATAGTCTTGGCTCTACAAAAAGCTGGCACTTATTTACAATACAGCAAAGAGGAAGGGTGTATATAATGTGTTTGTATAACAACATTCTATAAATGTGAGCATTACTTTTGAAATTGTGTTATAGTTAAAACAAAAGCAAACACATGCATTAAGACATGTCACAAAATGCTTCAAGATATTAGTTTCATTTAATAGTTTGTAGCTCTAAACATTATTAGCAAATGATTGTCTCAATGCAAATAAAATTGTTTTTAGATCTACTGAGGTGGATACTATAAAATGTATCAGAGGAGGGCCCATAGTTCTCAGCACATTTCAGGAACTGGAATGCTAATCTACGATCCATTTTGACTCATTAAATGCAAATAATGTAGAGAAAATGGATGAAATGTAGCTGCTCTCAATGTTTGCTTTGAGAATTGTAACCACTTCCTTTTTCATCTGCATTAAAGCTGCATTGCATAATTTATTTTAATGGATAAAACGTTATTTTAACCAATCTGTATAAGTAGAGTATGTTAATACAATATAGCGAACACATCTGCAGTGGTTGGAGGTAGTCTCCCTACTCTTCCATTAAGAAATTTAGACCCAGGTGTCAAGTCGAACAGCTACTATTTAACAAGTAGCACTGCCTGAAGCTCATAAGAGCAATATCTGCCCTAGCCAAGTGGGGATTCCTTATTGAATGAGCGGTAGATGTTTGGTCTTCTACGTGGGAGACCCGGTTCGACTTCTGGAAAGGACATGAAACTTTTGGATTGCAGCTTTAACTGAAAGAGACATTTAAATAGGGGAAGCATGTTTACAGAGCTTTTGTTTACCACAAAGCCTGGTAGGAGCAGTAACTTAAATACATCCACCTTCTGAGAAGACATTCTGAATTACTGTTGTGCAACAAGACAATTGCATACCTTCTTCAGTGGATAATGGATAGTCTACCATGTTTTGAATGGCTTTAATATACCATGACATTTCTTGTCAAGTAAACTTGTATTACAATGGTTGCTTATAGCATAATATGTCATCTACATTTCCCCCTGTCTCATATGATAGTCACTTTAACTGCTCTATGTATTCAATCCCATCCATGCTACTTAAAAAAAAAGTAATCCATGAAACATGTCTCTTTTCCAAACCAATACAAATGCTTCCTTGAGACAACAGAACCTGCATGTCTTAAGCCCGATTTATACATGGTTGCGTGCAGGTGTCACACACTGAAGATCTACAAGCTTGCAGCGCGATGTGTTGTGAGCTTGTATATCGGCGATTATTGGTGCTGGACAACAACATGCAACCAAGTATAAATCAGGGATTAATCTCACAGACACTCACGTGTGTCTCTTGATCAGTAAGCCTACTGCTTTAACATCTGTTTGGCTATGGGCCCACTCTGTGTGCGTGTGTGTGTGTGTGTGTGTGTGTGTGTGTGTGTGTGTGTGTGTGTGTGTGTGTGTGTGTGTGTATGTATATAGGTCTTACTTGTTGTAAAGAGGAGTCCTGGTGGAAGCCGCTGTCTTTGAAGTCCACCTCATCATCACTAGAAGAATGAATGTGGTGTGTGTTCACCTGGAAGTTAGAGAAAAAAGCTTATATGCAGAAACACATGTGTAGGCCTCATAATTTACCCCACATACAGCATAATGACCTATACAAGTTATTCACAACGCCAGTCAACAATTTATTTTGCTCATTGTGGTCTGGCAAGGCTAAATAGGCATTTGCTTTGGTTGCGCCGTTGTCAATGGGCGTAGACCTAAATTACTTTGATGTCGATTGAATCAACCTTCAAGCAGTCAGAGCTGCAAACCGCCATGACATGATACAACCAACCGCGCCAGTTGGTACATCAAACTCTTGCCGAAGCTTCAATTAATGTTTTAACTAATTCTATAGGAGCATCAACTAACCCTTTTAAGTGCCGCCATTGATGTTTTTTAAGTTACAGTGGTGCTCATCATAGTAATTTAAAACCCTCCCCATAGTTTGCCAATTGGTCCGGAATTCAGCTGCTGGGCTCAATCGATTCTTAGTAGATGTTTTCCAGACAAATATATAATAGCGAGCTCTCGGGATTTAGGCTGGATATGCAAGTTAACTTCACCATGTGTGTACACTTTCTTTTTAAGCTGGAATGTGTGGAAACTCACAAGGTCGACAGTGTTTCTCTTGTTTGTGTCAGACAGTTGGCCGGAAATAAAGGCCTCCCATCTGTCTTTGTCCTCCTCTGGGAGCTCTGCAACAGAAACACACACGATGAGAGGGCAGAGATGATTAGAATTTAATCCTCAGATGACAGAAGCAAACAAGTTGGCATTAAAAAACATCTTACCAATTAAAAACATAAAAGCTCTTGTCGCTTTTCTGTAAGAAATACCACAACACCACATTGCCACCGTAAAGGCACACAAATCAGACTACTGCATCCCAACGTTCTATGACCTCCAAAAGAGATATGTATACGACATCAATGTATAACAATTTAATCTAGATTTCCAACATGTTGCTGGAAGGTTATATTTGCCAACATCAACAATTGCAGAAAACCAAGAAAAGTCATTTTTTTGTAAAATAATACAAAGGCTTCTCAATATTCTGATAACCAACCAAAATATGGCTGTTGCTCTGTGAAATTAGCGATATGATGAAGAAAAAAAACGTTAATCTTTTTTTTTATAATCAATTTTTTTAAATATAATCGATTCTATTATCGTCCATGTCTGAATCGCGATTAATTGCTGAATCGATTATATTTTCCACCCCTAGTACACATGTAAGGACGTTCAGTACAGCATAGCAAAATTGTTTGAGTTATGCTATGATGCTATTTTAAAAAGACAATTAGTGGAAAAGGGTGGGGATGGAGATGCTTAGAGACAAGACAGTGTGTCCATACCAGAGATGAGTTGCTGTATTTGTGGTCCATTAGGCCCTTTGTCACAGTTATGAACTATAGAGTTAGCTATTCTAGTCAGGTGACCCATGTATCCTCGCCGGCGACCACCTTCCGCCCTGAAACAAACAAACCGTTGTCACCATTTCTAAAGGGAATTACACTGACTTGTAATTATTATCTAAATAACCTTAACACTTCACCATTAAACATTTGAACACAGTATAATAACTGAGGAACACACACTGTCTGCTACACTAATTGATGGACATTTTATACTCTATTGGATAAAAGAATACTCACTGCTCTTTCTCATTGGAGCTCCAGGCCTCCACAATTCTCTGTATAAACTGGCACTTTTGAAACAGCTGCGATAAGAGAGAAGAGAACACCGTTGTATGTAGCCATAATGCTTCATAGATTGAGGGGTAAAATAAAACCTTAATATCGAAGTCAAGGGCAACATAAAATGATGATCAATACTTTTTACTGTTATCAAACGGGCAGTAATAAAAGTTTCTGGGCACTGTGTCCCGTTCCCAGCTGAACATGATTAACATTAGGTGTGAATATTAAATGTGTCGGGGTCTGATGAAAACCAGTCGAATGCTAAGCTTACATGTTTGATGAGTATGCTTTCCCTGGGGTGGTCCTGCTCTGTGTCTGTCTGGCTGTCTGCGGTGTGTGTGGGGGCGGGAGGCATGGCCAAGATCATGGCTGTGCAGATCTCCACCTGGATATGGAGGAAGTTGTTCCAGATGTATTTGAAATACATGTCCTGGGGGAGGAAAGAAAATTTGAAAACAAAAGAAAAACAACAATGGTTAAGACATGTGCAACTCACTCTTTACTTCTATTGTTGAATATATGACAATTCTGTGGATTAATGTTTTTGAGTTGTCAAGATTTTTAGCATCATAGATCAATTGTTAAACTTTTATAAAAATGATAAAACAATGATTTATTCACAAACTAAACGGTTACATAAAATTCGCAAGGAAAGGAAAAGCCATGATTTTAATATTAAAGTTTGGCACTCAGCCAAACAGTGCAGCAGTGCAGCGATGTGAGGCTCAGAGAATAAATCCTAGCACTGAGTGAACCCAATATCTGGATAGCCTGCCGAATTGCAGCAGGTACAAGTAGTATGAGATCCAGTAAACGGTACATTGCTTTAGACAAAAACAGTCAGAGTGACAGATAAGCTTGGCATGCAAGACTAGGGATGGGTATCGTAAGGGTTTTATCCGATACCCGGTGCTAAAGCGATACTTTTAAAATGGTACCAGAACCGATACTTTTACATTTCACAAAAGGAAGAAAAAAGGAGTCAATGACATAATGGCTTAAAAATTTATAGTCACAGGGTTGAGCTTATTCCCGTGATTATTAGTATTTATTTTTTTGCTCCGAGGAGCGAAACTAAAGTCTGTTTAGTGGGAGGAGGAGGGGCTGGCTGTCGTGGCTGAGTCTCTGGAGTGACTGGAGTACAGTGGAGTCTACTTGATCTATAAAAAAAAGTTCATAACTAGACACATGCATAAGCATTTAACAGCTGAATTTGCGCTAATTCTCTATGTGGCAAAATGCTCATCTTATCGAGGATGACCTACAATTTGCATCGATCGGCAGACGTGGCATTCGTTTAATATATCCACTGCACATTAAATACACCTACACTAATCAAAGGATTTCATCAGCTCTCTCCCTATCATGGATTAATTTTTAACAATTTACAGAGGTCAGTTAATACTTTTATATTCTAAAAGCAGCATCATCTAATCTAATATGTAGCGCCTCAGTGCGGCTGTCTGTCTATTCATTGCATCACATGGACAGCTGACAGTGACAGATGGAGGGGGTCCTCGCATACGTTTACTGTCTAGGTACCGTTTCGCAGCACCAAATTCTATATTGTGTTGGCACCGACCTAAATGGCACAGAGAACCGGTATACATCCCTATGCAAGACAGTGTGAAACCAACCATAGAAAACACTACAGTCTTTCTTAATTTCTCTTATGTCTCTCCACAAGTATTTGTAATGCACAGCAAAAATAGACACTTTAATTTGCTTTCAAAGAGTTATGCAACTACAAAGCAGAGAGACTTAACACTTTAATGTGCTTTCAAAAGAGTTATGTAACTATGTATCAAAGTCTCAATTCTACAACAGCAGAGCAGAGTGGTGCAGCAACAACCAGTGTGCAAACCAGGATGTTCCACAAGCAGCAGATAGATGACCAAACATTGTAAAAGAGTAGCAGCCAGTCATTTTTCAGTTCCTTTTTTATGCAAGCTGCTTTTCCTGACTGATCATTCCATGTTACAAAAACACATTGCTTGTATATTTACATAGGCTCATCAAATAAAATTGGGCGTCTTCCACTGATGTATTGCCAAGTGGTTTTCAGCTTTATTCCTTTATTGTCGAGACTAGAGACAATACAGGTTCAATAATTAACCAAAACCATATACTTAGTGGACTGGATTCCTAAGGGCTCTATAATGGGCCCCTCCTGTTTTCGCTCTACACAAAATATCTTGGCCGGAAATAGCCGATCTATAAGCACACCACATTGTGAGCTTGTACATCGCCTATTTCGGCAATTGTTCCCCCCCAGGGACACTAGGGTTCAAGTGGTTGAACAAGGTCTTCTACATACAGTAGATCATTGGATTAACCTATGAACCATTTATACCGCACATCGTAGCTGTGACTCGGACGGTAGGAAACCTCATATGTCCAAAACTGTTAATTTTCAGGATTCCATTTCTAAAAAATAGCAAAAAAAAGCTGATCTACAAGCTGAGATCCTCAGCTTTCTAATGACGTGTAGGATATCGTGTAGGGGAAGCTAGCTTTGACAATTCTCAGTTTTCAAAAAATACAGTTAACTGCTACAGTTAAACTCACTAGCATACAGTAAACTACTACTGTTAAACTCACTAGTATACAGTAAACTACTACTGTTAAACTCACTAGTATAACTCCCAAAGTGTTGAGGTTGATGAGTTCTGTGTTGATGCTGTGTGTGTTGCTCTGAAGTAGGCTGGCCACCAGTCTGACCACATTGAGCCTTGTATTCCCTACAGGGGGGTCCAGGACGCCCCACGTCGTCTTCATCATGTTCTTCTGTTGGGGGACACAAGAAAATACAAGCAAGATAATGAGGACAGTCCTTACTAATCATGTGTACAGCAGGAGGCAAAAGTATACATGCATTATTTGTGACATGGTTTACATTAGGGATGTAAAGGTATAGGCCTATCGTTACTATAAAAAGGTCCCAGAGTAGTAAGCTACTACTGCGGGACCACACAAGTCTGGAACAATGTAAATTGGGAACGGTGCAAGTTGGGAATGCATGCCCAACCCAGTTATGCAATATTTGCGTACATGCACTAGCCTCATGGGCATGCTGTAAAATAGGCATATCTACTTATTTTCATAGTATATTACTGCCACGGGGTCAGACGGGTTGTTACGACCCCATCTAGGGTAGGGAAGGTAACACAATATTGGAGGACCACAGCTGTTTAAAAAATGAATTGCTTTTATTTTCCTTTTTTGAGCAGAGACTGCAATATCTCTTTTTGTCTTTTTTCAAGTGCAAAGTGACTTCAGGGTGCTGGTTTACAATATAGCAAAAACTGACTGACCCAAAAGTAAATACCCCCAACCGTAACATGGGTACAAATACTTTATTTACCGAAAGGATGGCCATCTTGTGCTGCAGGCTGCAGCTGAAAAATCTAGGTAGGACATCTATTGATCACGATATGGCCGATATATTATTCTAATACTTTAATTTCACATCATTATTCCCAAGTGAGGCAAAGGTGTAGAAAGAATGTATTCCTAACAGAGAAATTATCAAAATAGGTTATTGGGGATAATATTTTCCTGTTGAACGGATTATCAAAAGTTTAAACCACCCCTCCCGATTGAAAATGATTTAGGTAATTTGTTTTGGTAATTTGAAATGAATAGGCAGATGTTATGAAAGATGTCTGTGCTAAGACATCGGCGAACTGTCAGGCTTGATTTGCATATTTTAGTGTAAAACTTCCTACCAGTATACCATGATCTCAAAAAGCATATGTAGTACGGTAGCAACATGTGTCAAGGTCTGTAGAAGGCTCATATCAGTGGCCTATCCTCTTGGTGGCTTTGGTTTATTTACCTTTGGGGGTTCAAGTAGCAGCTGGTGAAAGTCTTTGAGTCTGGGTCTGACGGCCTCCAGGATGCTGTGGTTGACTGAGAATGAAGGGTGGGACATTCCAGGCGGACATTCCATGTGACCCTCAAACCTGTACAGGACGATGGTTACAAAAAAGGTATTGGTCATTCTTGTCGATGGTGTAGTTGTTAACGCTGGTCTAGAGTGGACCAAAATAGAATCAACTGTAAAGCTTGCTTTGCCGCCCCAGCACTGTCTGCCTCTCAACTTAACTGTCATTCTCAATAGAAGAAAAACAATTCACCAGTGGATTGTAGTGTACATACCATTAAGAGTAATTGTCTCCTATACTCAATCGTGTATATCCTACACTCAGTTATAGTAAAATCACAATTACAGAATGTATTTGAACAGATGCCATTATCCAGAGCTATATCAAGATCTAAGCAAATAACATGATAAGACTATACCATTCCACATGACTTACGCTGGTCTCCTGGTCTCAAACAGTGTGAGAAGGATCTGGATAACACTGACGATGGCCGACTCATTCTTCTCCTTGTCAAAGATGTTAGACAACAGCTGCTCCACTGTCTCTTGCCTGAGGAGATGGGAGGAGAGGGGACAACTCAAGGAGGAGGAGAGGAAAGGGTATAGCAGGGCTGGGAGAATGACTATACCATGGGAGATAATCCATACCATTTAAACGGTTATTATATACGCCATTTACTTTTTTACACTGCTCTGTTTTTAATGAATGGTTCAGTTACAAACACAATATAGGCTAACACTAGTGCACAGTAAATTGCAAGATTTATTTACACCACCTGATGTTTGAGATTACATTTAAACTTCAAATGTAGAATAGAGGCTGCTCTAACCAGCTCTCTCCATACACACACACACACACACACACACACACACACGTTCCCACACGTTCCCACAGTAGTCCAGCTCAATCTCATTCAATTGAGCCATCATCTCAGTTCACAACTTGAACTTGATGAGACTTTTAACAACGAAAAGATCACACAGAAAGTGCTGTACGTATCACAGACACTTCTATGCATTCACAGCATTAAATTAAAAGTTGAAACGCAAGCTTTATGACGCGAAGCATCCAACCGTCCATTAATCACTTCAGGGTCGCGTGGTGCCTAAACCTCGCTGATACTTCTGCTAATCACAAATATGGATACATGTTTTCAACTAAATTCAATTATTTATAAGACAATTTATGTCTGTGCACCAGTAATTTGATGACATATCTGACATACCTCTCAACACAACGTCAAATTAACATAATCTCTGAGAACAGATTCTGCAAACAGCAGAATCTGTCAGCACTACTGCCTTAAACAGGTAATGTTAGTAGGAATTAACACAGAAACACTTGGGAGGAAGTGGACTAAGAAAGGGGAGGAGACAAACCGAGTTCCTGTTTCTACACAAAAAAAGGAAAAACATTATTTTCTTTTTCCGAATGGGTTCCCAGATTGCGTTATGGGCACAGTTCATGAATGCATGAACTGTGGAAATCATTAACCAAAGTAATTTTGTGTAAGGTTATAAATGTATTTATGTTTCGATAAATGTTCGGTTAATTGCCCAGAGTGTATAAAGGAACTGCATGGCATAATTATGCTTATGACTCCAGACTTTCCAACAGTATAGCTAGCTTTGAAAAGTCCTGAACCTAAAAGAGAATAGTGTGGTAGTGTACACTACGGTGGTGTCCCATGTGAGTCAGTAAGTAGGGTTTTTAGAAGAGGTTGTTTCAATACATACTTCTCCAATGTAGAAAGCAGCGGGTCAGGCTCAGAGCAGCCCTGGACTTGGAACATCTGGTCTCTGCTCAGTCTGATGATCTCACACAGGGACTGTGACGCATTAGAGTGTCTCTAGTTTAATAAAGAAACAGAGAGCGCAATGACAGGGAACAGAGATAAGAGATAAAGTAAACATAATGAGTGTCCCTATGTTGAAACTGATTGCTGATTCAAATTGGGTTTTTTAACACAACCACCAGATGGCATACATCTGCACTTTCTTGCCATCAAGACCAGGTCATTTGCCAAGCATGAAAAAATGAAGGAAACAAGTCTCACATCTTCATCCTGAGCAGACTGCACCATGTCTACCAGTCTCTGAATCACCTTCTCCTCATTTAACCACTAAAGGAACACACAAAGAACAAGGAAGGGTGTTAGAATAGTGAGAAATGAATCTGACACATGCAAACAAAATGCAGAAAAACAACATTTCTCACAATCGAAGATAATGGCCCTAATTTACAAAACAAAGTGCACTTTGTTTGCAAATTGTTTGAAATTAACAGGGTTTACAGTTTTTTGTGTGTAATATATTATGTATATATGCATACATGTATATATACACTATATATATATTAAACGTTTTATTGATGTAAAATAAGTGATATTTTTCTTTGTCCCTTCAATCCCTTTACCTCCCACGGTTAAAAAGGTCTGAGCCTCAAGGCTCTGGGTGAAGTCAGTGAACGTAAAAATAATGAAAGGCAAACAATACTCGATTTTTTTTTTTCAATAATAATATTCAAATATATTCGAATATCTGCCAATTTTTAAGACCAATATTCGAATATCATTTCTGAGGAAAGTTACCAGCCCTAATCTGTTTTATATACATTTTGTTTTGCTAATAAGCAAAATAAAATGAATTTTGGAAATATTATATTGAAACCCCAAAACAAGGTTTGAACCAAATTGTGGGATAACTGAACCGGGAGAGTGTGTGAATGAACGCACGTCTGTATACAGTTGCTGCAAATTAGGTTTATTGGAAAAAATATACAAATCGTCAGCTGTTTAAAATAAATCAACAAATAAAACAAGAACAATCTAAATAGCTCAATATTTCAAGGCGTTTCTCCAAATTCAACACAAAATGCCACTTTCAATGACTACTGCAGTCTCAAACGTATTCAGCAACTTCATGACAAGAGTCTTTAGTACTTAGTTGAGCACCCTTTTGCCGTTATGGCCTGCTGCAAACATGATGCATAGCCAGACACCAGCTTCTGGCAATGTTCCTGAGGAATCTCAGCCCATTCCTCATGTGCAATGGCCTCCAGTTCACCAATATTCTAGGGTTTGCGTTTTGCAACCGCCTTCTTCAAATCCCATCAGAGATTTTCTATGGAGTACAAGTCAGGAGACTGTGACACTCTTGAGAATCTTCCAGGATTTCCTCTGAAACCAAGCCTTAACATTCTTTTGATGCTAAATAACATAAATTGGTTGTTACTTTATATTGTTTGTCCTGCACACATTTTTAATGAGTGCCTGAAGCTTGCATTCCCTCGATTTGATTGTCCACAAAAAATTCTATATTGCCGAAAAAAAGATTTTATGGATTTTATAGACCTTTCCATCTACTTCTCTGATATTTCTTAACTGTAATTCCAGAACTTTGCTACATTTCCTTTGTAATATTTCTCAATGATGTTAAAAACACCATAGTTTGGGGGCGTCCGGAAGGCACGGGGGTAAGGTTCCTGTCTACCACTGAGGAGACTGGGTTCGAATCCTACGTGGTGCATCCAACTTGGCCAGGCGCTCCAACAAACACAATTGGCTGTGTTCACAGATGGGAAGCCAGTTGGGCAGAGCAATCTCTGTCGCTGCACTAGCTACTAATACAGGCTGTCAGGGCACCTGTTGGGAGGGATGCTTAACTGAGAGGAATAGCATGTTCCTCTGCATGTGTTAAGTTCTCCCAGTATAGCCCCTCAATGTCAGGTGAAAAGTTCTACTGGCAACATGTATCATTGTGTATCCATGGACTATATATAATCTTAATATAAGTGCAAGGAGTGCCTACATTTAACACCATTTCTTCAAACTGAACTGAAATTTTAAATAAAAATAACAAAATAGCTTCCCAAATGTTTTGTTCTATCAAATGCAGAATTATAATTAGCTCCCACTTGTAGCAGCATTTCTTATGAACTGAATTATAAATAAAACATTACAAAACCCTTCCCCAAAGAGTTTTTCCTGTAAAAAAATATAAATAATGACAATAAATAATAATAATAAACTAATCAAATAAACCAGGAGGCATGTGCTCGTCTACAACCTCCCCAACAAAACAACAAGTATGGGTCAGCAGTGACAAGGGACTACAGTACCAGGGGGAATTGACATAATGACTAAATTGGGAGAAAAAAGGGAAAAAGTGCAAAAGCAGCCAGACAGTAACGAAAGTTTCAATTTCAAGGACAGAGAAGTTCCTCTTGGATTTTATTACGTACAGTATGTCCGTGTTGTAAACTCTAGGAGAATGTTTAGGGGCATTATAGAAATGATTGTTTTCAGCCACCACAGTTATCAATGCTATCAATCATTCTTACCTTGTGATTGGTGAGATACGAGCATTTCATGGATCACACATGAACCCTGCTGTCATAAGATGATTTATGCACTAGGATCTGTGCTGGGTTCTACAGTTGATTGATAGATGAGGGCCAATAAGTGTAGGATATGGTACCGGGGCAGGCAGTGTTGTTCATCTACTCACGTTAAGCACATCCTGTCTAAGCTGTTGTGGTTCAATGCAGGTGAGCATCCTCAGCAGCAGGTCCATGATGGCCGACGTGCCGATGTGTTTGATCATCAAGTCTACAAAGTCTTCCCGTTTCCGCAGAAACTCCACTATCTGTCCACACACACACACACACACACACACACACTCAATAAGGTTAGTGCTTATCAGATGTTTTTGAATTATGTTAACGATGGCCTCCAGAACATTAGCACTGACATGTAGTTAAGTTACAGACAACACATCACAAACTACACTCACCTGTTCGGGCTTGCGTCCTATTAGTATGGAGAGGACCTTGGAGAAGAAACTGGCCAATAAGGGGTTAAGAGGCGGCTCACTCTGGAGGAAGCCATAGAGTTTCATCAGCAGGCTCTCATCTTCTCCCAGTCGGTCATTTATCTGGCCCACATCCGACGTCAGCAGTTCACACGATATGTTGGGGTACCTAGAAAACAGCAAAACATTATTGCACCATTTATGTGTCCTCAGTGTGTGTTTGTGTGTGTGTATATATATAAAATACCCACTTAAATGAATCATAGACATTTAAAAAAATCGATTCCATTTTACAGGGTGTAATTGAGTATCCCAGTTTATTAATATAAACTGAGATACTAATATATTAATGTAATAAAGAAGCAAAAAGAGCTAAGATTAAATGCTCTCAGGCATGATGCCAGAGAGATGCCACAAAGAACAGATTTGCAAGCTTACAATGCTTCACAATTCACATAGCAACACCTTGACAGCTTATACATCCGTTTTATTTGGCTAGCGTCTCGAGTCCCTCGGGCAATGGAATGTGGTTTCAGTACCAGTTTACCATGCAATACTACCAGCACCTTACTTGTATTTGACCTTCTCTTCTACATCAGTATTGGGCTCCTGTGTAATGAAGGTGACCAGGTCCTCCATGCACTGCGGTCGCAGCAGGAAGTCCACCAGCTTGTGGTTCTGGGCTTTGCACTCCTGTAGGACATCCTCCTCGTCCATCACCTCTGTTAGCGTCACATCCTCCTTCTCCAGCAGTGTGTCGATGTGGGACGTGGTGTGGAGGTCAAACTTCCAAAACATAATGGCTCTGGAGGCACAAACAAAACACAGAGCAGTAATTAATGCAAATTAGAAAAAATATATATATATTTAAAAAATATATATATATATAATATACACACGGTTATTTTTGTGATGCATTTTACGTGATCCGTTTAATATTATCATTAACAATCCTAATTCATTGTTAATGAGCGTTATTTTATTTTGGCGTTTCTTTTTCTGTGAGAGCTAAGGTACACTCTAAATCAGGGGTTCAAAAACTTCAATTTCTTTTGGCAACCCCACACTATATATGTTGCCACTTGCCAGAAGTAAAAACATTTTTTAAAGAGGTGCAAAATGCAGGCCATGCTTTTCAAAAACAAACTTGGGAAGGATAAATGTATAATTTTTTTCAGTTGTCAATGTCATATTCACCTTTCAGGTATAATGTGTAACTTTTATTTTTGTTATCTTTTTGGCGACGCCAATGGTTACTATCTGGACATTACAGCTATCTGCTCAAAACGAAACTACTCTCCCCAGAAGCAGGCAGGCAGGCTCCGAGACGAGTCTTCTGGCAGTCATGCCACTCCAATAGATCCGAAATATCTTTAACAGTAGGAGGAGCATTTATTCTCTGACACATAATCTAAATTGGACACATAATCTAAACTATACATACAGTGCAGATACGTTCACAACTTTTGTATTGCTTTACATAATTTGGTTTTGCCGTTTCTAAATGCCCAGTGGGTTGCATCTCACAACCAATAAGCCATTTACACCAAAACTATCCGTCCAAGTTATGGATCTAAACAGGGAAACCACTGTCCCTCCTGGTCCTGGGTATGGAATTACCCCAACAGGAAGGAAACATTTTGCTCAAGAGGCAGAATGCTGCTTAGTATACCTTTAACACATTCACCGCCATTGACGTAGATCTACGTCATTTCAAATCCAACTGTTGACCGCCATTGACGTAGATGAACTGTTCTATCAGTTTTGCCATACCACTCTGACTCAAATCGTTCCTATTCAACTCTAAAGAGAATGAAAACATCTAACACCATGAACGCAATGTTCCCACTCACGTTTTGTAAAGTGCTCCAGAACACCTGACCTAACATTGAATCATGGTAAGATGGCCCTGCCCGTTATAGTCCATAAACATAAATGGTTGTTAAAAGCTACATTTATACAATTATGGAATTCTCTTTAGTTGGAGTAACCTAAAATACACAGCTAGATTGTTTCAAAATATAAAAAATATCTAATTATGACCTTAAATAAAAGGACCTTAAATCTCAAAAGTAATGCAACTCACTGGAAAATAATGTACAGTGATGTAAAACAGACTGGTTAAGTCCTTTAAATTGTACTTTCTATAACTACCTGTGTGTGTTGGAGTCCAGAGAATGGAACTCGGGTTAAAAAGAGAAGGTATATTCTGCTCTTTGGGAGTTGTGGCCCATTCCAGGCTGGCCAGACGGACAGACAAGCAGGCAGGTACGGTAGGCAGGCAGACGGGCAGGCAGACGGACAGACAGACAGACGGCACACACATACAGCAGCAGACAGCAGCTCCTCAGCACATCAACGGCACTCACCTAACAGAGAGGAACAGAGGAACAGACTGAATGATACAGAATGATAGTTGTTTATTTAATGCAGGGTCTAAATGAAGAGTTAAAATGAGGGACTGGATGCACAGCCAAATCAGTTATCAGCCGATGAAACTGAATATACGTCTTCCACACTGGTACTATTTAAAAACTAGTTAACATATTAGTACAAACCACTTATGGGCTTTATCCATTTATCATTGTTACACATTGGCAATACTTCCTCTTCATGGGAGCATCCTAAAAACACCCTCCATTCACACACACAGTCTGTCAGTGCTACTCCAGAAGGCTACCACCTCAACAGCTACCAAGTCTGTTCCTGCTCCTTGTTATCAATCCAAGACAAAACTGTGTCAACACACTACATTACCATGGACACCCAACACACACAAAATAACTCCCTGTCAATAAATGAAATGTAGGCAACAAAGTCTTACGCAAACCATCAGCTCAGAGTGCGTAGGCAGGGATAAGACATATAGAATAAAATAAAATGACACACACACACATCGTCTATACTTGTACAATAGGGACAACTTTATTTAAGCAACTTTTCGGTCAATAGACCTCCTTCAGGCATCTGCTTACAAATAGCAGCAACACAAATAAATACAAAAACAGAGATCTACAACAACAAACCACAGTATCCCTTGCTGATGGGGATAAATATATAATAAATGAAATATTACAACAATACATGAAACAACAACTTCCATAAGTGCAAAGTTTTGTGTTCAAGTGTTCTCACTGAGCTTAGAAAAACAATTATTAATTCCATGTTCATAACACATTTACTAATCACCAGGTCCTAAAAAACCTTTATTTCATACACAGACTACACAGAGAAGGAGGGAAATACTCACATATTATTAGGCAATGATCAGCAGGTACAACACAGGATAGTATTGGGATAAATGTCTAGGAGAGAAGCCTATATTAATAGACTAGACAGCAATGGAGGAGGGAGGGACACAAAAGCTCCACCTACTTGCCTTGATTATATGTAATCCAGTAAAATAGCATGGAACCATGATCTTTATTGTCCACCATAGGTGATCAAAGGATCAGAGCAATACGAAAACTATCTCCATTAGAAACCAACAGAATTGTTTGACGAAGACTGTTAACAACATGAAATGCAGCAAATTGGAAGGTCTGGCCAAGATGTAGTTATGATATTGAGTACTTTCCTCATCCTTCCTAGCTGGAATTGAATTAATAATTAAGGATTTATTTTTTCTGGTCATTACAAAAATATCAGCTTGGGACTCTACTCTAGTATCAGATACTTACCAGGATAGGATGCCAAACACACACAACCTGACCACCCTCATCCCCTCCCAGACAGTCAGTCACCCACCAACAGAAGTAAATTCTCTCCAACCGTGGTAAACACTGACGTAAGGCCCAATGTCTGCACTTTAAAGCACATAAAACACACCTGATCAAAGTCCTGCCAACTAAGCCATGCAAACTCCAGTCCTGCTCTTATGAGGGTCAGTTGTAAATAATGTTCTGTGGCCCCTCCCAATCTAAACAGTAACAAGAGAAGCACTGCATAAACTTTATTACTGAATAAATAATATATTGATAAGAACTGAGCTCAGAACTTAGAAGTACTGAAATGTGGTGGTCCAAATCTAATGACAATACTGTACACAAAGTACATTACAATTATTTTGTAGTTCATGCTGTGCATAATTGGCAGGTTTACATAAGACTGAAGTTTCCCTAATAGACAAGAAAGAATCAAGTATGGAGTCTGTGAAGGATCATACATAATTTCTAACCTTGACTTGCATGTCACACAGAGCCAATCCCTTATACAAACAAGTAACCCTGTGACAAAAAACAATCAATCAATAGTTAACCACCATGATTCAGCCAACATCCATTCCCAGCTGTCTTTCACTTGCACATGGATTCTCTGGTTGCCGGGTGATACTCAACAATACCATCAAATGCATCACCTCAAGGGCATGTCTAGGCTGTGTTTAGGGTATATCCCCAACAATCCCCTGACAGTTAGCTACTGTACATATCTAAAGTAGAGAATAGCTGATGGCAATGGTATTGGCACAGTGCCATATCAAAGCAAAATGAGACATGGACATTTATTATAGAGTGGAAGCAAGCTAGATAAAAATGACAGCAGCTAGCTAGCAAATGGTTGCCTCTGATACTAGTTTCAAAATGCAAATAAACAATTCAGCATATTCGGGTTCAACAACTAGACATTTACAGCACTCGTTAACCTGCACTGGCATCAAAAGGGTGCCCGACACGAAACCACAAGAAATATTACACCAGTCCACCATGTTCAAGATCTCAATGGAGAAACCAGTCTACATCAAACATGAACCAGAGCAGCTGATGCTTTATTATTCAAAGGAAACCGTAGCTGTTGGGTGTCCAAAATAACAGCCAGAAATTATATTGTTTAGAAAACAAAATAGGCTCCAGAGTCCAGAAACACACTGGTTAACTTATTAAGCTGAGTTGAGCAAATAAATAAATATTATTTTTGTAAATTACTCACCCTAGCTTGGACAGTCAAATCCGAAACAGAAAGTTGTCTGCAAAAGGCTATGTCCACAGAGCGGTGATCGCATAAATGTACTTTTGTATTATTGCTTGAATTGACAAATATTAATAATAATACCGTTCAAATAGCGAACTAATCCGCTGCACCTTTAAAATGTACACTGTAAGCTACAAGCGGCTCTTAAGACTCGTAGATCTGTCAACAGAACAGCATAACAGTAAAGATTAAGATTATTGGGGTAACACAAGAAAACCAAAATCTGCTTTAAGGAATGAATGCGAGTGACAATAAGCTGAAACCTGAAAATGATGTTTCCCTGTTTCTAGCGGACAAGGCAGCATTCGACAGCAAGGAAAGAGGCCGATGGATGGTGGCCCAGTTACATCTGTCTGGTATTGTAAGCCATAAGACTGGCCAACATAATGTAAACTATGGTTAACCTGGGTGGGCTAAACGAGCAAATCACATCCGAGACTAGAATCTGTGGACCAGCTTATAGATCATGTAATCTACTTTAACTTCGAGTCTGAGTCAATAAAACATCAAGTTGACTCAAATTGAAAGTAAAGAGTCAACGTTACCCAATTTCTGCATCGGGGGCCCAAATCAGACCAATAGGTTAGCTAACGTTAAATACATAATACAGGCCGTGGAGGAAAAAAAAAGCTGGCTAGCAGCTAAGTGTTGCTTTGACAGCTAGCGTTAGCCAACTTAGCTACCCACAATTAAGCAAAACTAGCTATAGCGATATAGCAACTAGCAGCTAATAAGGTAGTCAACCAACGTTAGCTTAGCAAATAAACATTAACCGGCTGACTTCACGTTGCTATGAGGCTTTTTTTTAAACCTGTTTTAACAAGCTAAATGTACACGCCGATATGAATCACAACCACAACGTAGCGTTAGCTAATTAACCAAGCCTTTTAAGATGGCCAAGTATTGCTTCTCGCTAGCGAGTTAACGGTAGCCGGCTATAAGGTAGGACTGTAGGGTTAGTCGTCAGTCCGTGTCTTTTTCCAACACGAAGTGCATGGACTGGCAAGTGTTAGTGCAGCACCTACCAATTATCAGCGGCAAACGGCGAGTCTCCGGCATGTAGCTTATTTGGCCATGAGCCTGAAGTGTTGACAAAATCGTACAAACCAACGACACACAGTCATGTAAGGGGAAAAAAGCGTTTAAAACTGATTCTGACAGGCGCGAAAATGTTAGATTATCACAGGGCACTTTTCAAGATGGCGGTTCCGTCAACTTCTCGACGACCCTTCCCCCACTACGTTTGTGGAGTCTGTCAGTCACAAGAGTTTCTGGAATGCTATTGGTTGTCGGCCCCGTCGCTCAAAGCTGTCACTGCGATTTGGTTGGCTAGGGGGTGGGGCCCCTGCTCTGCGTTGCCAGATTTCGCGAGAGAAATAAGCAACCAAGAGTCTGAAAACAAGCCCAAGAGAAGCGACTAGGTCACATGAGCACTTAAACCTATTTGAAAATAGCCAATCTACAAGCACTTGAACCTATTTTAAAATAGCCGATCTACAAGCTCACAATGTGTCGCGATGCGACGCGTTGTGAGCTTGTAGATCTGCTATTTTCAAAAACTCTTGCTCTGCCTGGCTGCCACAAAACATTTTCATGAAAACATTTGAGAACCACTGGTTTAAATAATAATTTTATAAAAAAACTGTAAGCAAGCCTAAGCAAGTGCACGTTTAGAAACAAGCCCAATTAAACCGCAAACCCGCAGCTACCAATTTTTGCAAGCAACTTTACAGAAAAAGAAGCTCAAAGTATCTTATAATAAGCCGACATGGCAACACTGTCTGCTAGTTCTGGGTGGGGTGTACTTGTCATTTACCGTGGTTACTG
Source organism: Gymnoscopelus braueri (assembly GCF_963280865.1). Classification (NCBI taxonomy): domain Eukaryota; kingdom Metazoa; phylum Chordata; class Actinopteri; order Myctophiformes; family Myctophidae; genus Gymnoscopelus; species Gymnoscopelus braueri. The sequence continues at coordinate 35,293,953 of NC_137610.1, read as the reverse complement.
GATAATCGGTGCATTGCAACGATTTCCACATTCAGCTCATAAATATGCAAAATTTCTCTTTAAACGTCACTACAGGTGTCATTGGTATGGTTTCAATTGAGCGCAATGTACAGTAGTAGTAATTGATCAAAAGTGACAGCTATTCAATAAATAGTAAGTTGATTTTATGCTAAATCAGCAGAGGAAATGTATGTTTAGTTCTTGATTTACTGTATGTCTAAGGTCAAATTGACTAGGCACGAGTAAGACAAAATATATATATTTATATATATATAATATAGCTTCTGCAAAATCCGAAAGAAATCTGCTGCCCTCTGGAGTAAAATAAGAGGTTCTAAACTGGGGTCCTTGAGGGGTCTGCACCATAGAGTTATAGCACTGCAAGGGGTCCCCAGTCAAATGAAGAGTAGTTTATTTCAATTCACTTGAAATGATTACAAGACAAAAAAAGACAGCGTGTCCTATTCTAATAATGTTTATCACCAGTCACCACTATGCCTTTCTAATTATGTACAACTATGAACATGTAATTTAATTCATATGTCAAAAGACCTTTTCATCATCAGTGTTCCTAGGACCAAATCATTTTATATGGGAACGGGTGTGGTAGCAAGCATAGATATATATAAAGGCTAGATGGCTCAAGGGGACGGCGCAAGCGTAGCTCAACCGCGGCCATCTTGAAACAGTCATTCATAACATTATGTCTATGGTGCATATACTTTGAAATAACCATAGCGTGCTCAATTTTCATCCGATTTTCAAACGGTTTGGTGTGTTGTAAACACCAAAGATGTAGTTATGATACTGCATACTTATAATTATAATCATGTTTTTTTATTTTTTATTTTATTTTATAATTTTATAATTTTATTACATCTTTGGTGTTTACAAAACACCAAACCGTTTGAAAATCAGATGAAAATTGAGCACGCTATGGTTATTTTAAAGTATATGCACCATAGACATAATGTTATGAATGACTGTTTCAAGATGGCCGCCATGTGGCAACGTCGTACTCCATTGGCCAGCAGCGCGGGTGAGTCATCTAGCCTTTATATATATCTATGGTAGCAAGGGCCCAGGCATTGGCCTTATATAGGAAGTGACAGTTCATATGAATGGCCTGTAGTTTCGCTGTTTTACCCCTGATGGTGTCAAGTGGGTGGGTTTTTGACGAACTTGATCTTCTTACCTTAATAAACATTGTCATAAATTCTATATGCTTCCAGTCGCTAGCTTAAAGTCTTCTTTCAATCATCATGTTATGCGTTTTGGTAAATTATGGTCCCATTAATTAAAAAATTGGCGATAAAGTAGGTTATGCTGTAGGAGGGGCGGGATGAATTGATTGACAAGCTACACAACCAATAGCATTCATTCCCCGCCCCCGCTCTTGATTGACAACGCGATATAGAAAGATGGCGGATTTGAAATTCCTGAACAATCTGCCTCATTTACGGTCTGTAGAAACCAATGGCGTCGCTTTGTCCATAACATTTTTCAGTCTATGGGTGGTAGCCTGGAATAAATATTTGATCATATAACTCACTCTATGTCTCGCTTATGGGAGAGCGCCCCCTGGCGGGATCACAGAAGCATTTATACACTTCCAGGTAATTTATTGGCTGGACCTGATCTGTACAGGATATTCATATCCCTTCTCGGGTTGTGTAAGACTGACTCTAGCGCTGGCATAGAGCCGGCTTGATGATATTTTATAGGGGTGAGACATCGAAAGTCTCCTCGCCTTGTCCTGCGTAAGTTTGATCCTGGCTCCATTACGCGCCTTCCTAGAAGCCATTTTATGCGAGTAAACTGCATACGTTTTCTCCCCACGGCTACACATGCTGAAACCACAAAAGCAGGTTTCCTTTACTTTTTGAACTGCGTGAGCTTGATTTCAGCGACATTTCGGGTTTTTCGAAGAGCTGTTCTGAAGCTCTATATACGGGTGAAGCCACACAGATTTCTCCCCTCTTCCTGCATGTGTAAGATTGACTCTAGCGCAGGCAAAGAACCGGCTTGATGATATTTTATAGGGGTGAGAAAATGATCCTGGCACCATTACGCGCCTTCCTAAAGGCTGGTCTGGGCCCACAGCTGTGATGGCCGAGTGGTTAAGGCGTTGGACTTGAAATCCAATGAGGTCTGAACCCTGCTCACGGTACATGCAGTGTGTGTTGTATTTTGGCATGCTCAGTGGTGTACTGAATCAGCCTCATGTATAAAATGTCCTGGCATAAGGCCCTTGAAAGGCTGAGAGTAGAATGGGGAAGGACAGCGAGCTGGAAAAGCTACCATGTCCCCGAGCGCGCATGGGACACAGGCGCGTTTTTTTTTCGACTTGGACTGAAAGGTCCAATGTTGGTAGAATCTGTGCGGAGAGTACATCTCCATTACCACCGGGCAAGGAGATGTGTACAAAGCTGCTCCCCCCGCGCAAATTCGGGCAGGGGAAGCACACAGCCTCCTCCCGTGTACGGGTACAAAACCCGACCAGGACGCAGCGACCTAGACAGAGAGGAAGACGGACCTAATTATGTCATGTGCGTGTCTAATTCTTCCCTCAACTCTACTAATGGCAAAGAGGAAGGGGTTTCCCCATCTTCCTCCGTTTGTGAACTTCCGTCGCTAAAACTGTAAACCGCGTCAAGCGGCACGACTTAGTGCATCGGACCGCCTCTCCAGATCGTTACAGCAGAACTGTTCGACCTGTTTAGGCGCTCGGCTGAGCGGCTGGGGATCGCCTGGCCCAGAGTGGGCCAGACGCCCAGACCCGCATCTGTGTATGACGGGTTGAGAGGGCCCGACTCTGACCAGATGGGCTTGAGCACAGTGCGTCTTCCCCACAAGGTCATTACCACTATTCGAAGCGCTAGGGCCCAGTCGACTGGGACTCTTTATGACGGAAAGTGGCGAGTGTGGAGGAATGGTGTGAGAAATCTCACACTGGGCCATTCCGAGCCTATGTCTTTCCTACAGGATCTGATGGATAAAGACAGGGCTTTCTCCACTGTGGAAGTGTATCTGGCGGCTATTTCGGCCTGCCATGTAGGCTTTGGGGGGCGAATCAGTGGGTTGACACCCGCTCATATGCCGTTTCTTGAAAGGGTCTCGTCCAGTTTTTAAGTCTCTAATCCCAACCTGGGATTTTGGGTTGGTGCTGGACTCTCTCTCTCAACCGCCTTTCTCTAATCCCAACCTGGGATTTTGGATTGGTGCTGGACTCTCTCTCTCAACCGCCTTTCGAGCCATTGGATCTCGTGGGTATGAAGTTGTCGCTTAACACAGCGCTACACGTACATTCTCTCTGCCCTGTTAGGGCATTGAGGTCATACGTTAACAGGACTAAGGATCTGAGAAAATCTGATCTGTTGTTTGTTTCATGGGCAAAACAGTTGACAAAAACCTGTGACAAAGCAGATGCTTTCTCACTGGATAGTGGAGGCCATACAATTGTCCTACTCTAATAGGGGTCTTCGGCCTCCAGAGGGTCTGCAAGCACATTCTATTAGGGATGTCTGCATCCTGGGCCCTTTTTCAAAGGGGATCTCTATCAGTTTAAGTTCCAGGCAGGAGTTAACCTCATAGGCTGACTGATTAGGACTTCGAGATAATAAGTCTGCAATATGGGAGTTTATAACGTCTCCCATAAGCGAGACATAGTGTGTGAGTAATATGATTAAATAACTTATTTGAACGTTATTTGAATATTACGAGCGAGATGTCTCGCCAAAACACCCTTCTTGCTTGCTCACCGAGAAGGGGCATGGCTTATTTTGAATAACCCGCACAGATCAAAGCAGGAGCTTTTTGAGAAAAGAGGCGGAGCCCACCTGCTCATGTGATCAGTATGACGTCAGGTCTAGCCAATAAATTGCATGGAAGTGTATAAATGCTTCTGTGATCACGCCAGGGGGCGCTCTCCCATAAGCGAGACATCTCGCTCGTAATATTCAAATAACCGGGGTTACATTCATAACCTATAGATTTTCTATTAACTTATCCAATTCAAAAGTTGAATTCCAGGGTAGGTCCATGGCCTAATAAAAGTCAATTTGGTTGTCCACATAAGAACGCTTGAAAACCTCTCAACTATGTTATCTATAATTCATTGGCATCCTCTAAATTCAATTATGCCCCTGCCTTAAAGGGGTATTTCACTTTAAAACACTTCTGCGGTCAGCACCCGAGACAGCTTTTAAGTTTCAATATTTAGATATTTGATATTAATTTGATCAGACACGCACCAGTATAAAAGGAGACAAGTCTCTCTCTGTTTAAATGTGCATTTAAAGACACACACAGAGAGAGAGAGAGAGAGAGAGAGAGAGAGAGAGAGAGAGAGAGAGAGAGAGAGAGAGAGAGAGAGAGAGAGAGAGAGAGAGAGAGAGAGAGAGAGAGACTGTCTTTCTAAAATAAAGGCAACTCGGGGCACCGATGGCCTAGTGGTTAAGGCGCATACCACATATAGGCATTAATGACAGTGGGTCACGGGTTTGATTGCTGCGTGTCACTCCCTGTCTCTCTCCCTGTTTCCTGTCATTCTCCACTGTACTATCCAAATTGTGCTGTGGCTGAAAGCAGAATAATGCCATAATTGCACAACAAAACTTCATACTAGAATTGTTCAGAAACATCTTAATAAACATCAATAATATAGGGGTCCACTTTAATCCTCTTTTTGCCAAATTTTGAGCCCTGGGTCAGTCAGAAAACATCAAAACAACTAGTGTCTGGTTAATTTTGGAATGCAAAAGCCAGAGGATAACAACAGTTTCAGTGAACAGTGAACACATACAAACAGTTCCTTAAAATAGAACCTTTATTATATAAAAATGCTTTTGATACAAAAATTGTCACAAGTGTAAATTACACAAAGCATTTTAGACGAAGACGACAAAGACAGGGTTTGTGTTAAGGAGCATAATTTTACTGGCACAGTGGTTTAGGAGGCTAGGGCCAGAACTTTATAGGCCTATCTATAAGAGTTGTGGCAAGTAAATCACTCAAGTCTCTGATAGTTCCAAGTGGTTACTGATATAAATGTTCAATCAGCTAATGTTACCAGGTCATAAATTAAATTCCAGGCAGTAAGCAGGTAGAATTTAGTCATCCTAAAATAAAGTCACTTTTACTATTTTGCTTCTCATATACAGACAAGATTTCCCTCAATGCACAGTGTTCTGGAGCATCGATCAATCCACAAAATTGTCTCATTGAAGCTGATACTAAGGAATTTATTTTGGACTCTGTGCTGTGGTGACCACAACCTTTTAGTGATACATACATATTTGGGCAGAGGGAAGAAATTATTTCTCCAACGCTTTTACATTGAAAAAGGATTGGAGTGGGTGGTGTGGGGTACTATGTGGGGTACAGTACCCCTTATGGGGCACAGCTTTTGTTGAGCTTTAGTGCTGAGTTTCCTTTCCTTCCTAAAAATACAACCTGATCTATTGAGATAATATCAACAGCTAAAAACTAAACTCTGCTCTTTCACGCCTGCTACGTTCATGTGACTTATCTCTGTCTGTTCCATGATTAAGTCAATAAGTACCATTCTGTCTGTATTTGCATGGACATATTACAGTTAAGTGCTTGGCTGAAATTTAAAGCAGATTAAATTGATGAATGTTCAAGGGTACATCAGTCTGGCTCCACATAACGTGTTAAATAAAAACAGATCATATCACCCCAAACCACACCTAGACAACTGTGTTTTAATATGCTTTCAAACTACTACAACTGATTGAGAAGCATTCAACTGAATTCCAAAGACTCTATAACAGCCTTTAAGATGTAGTGTCACTTGCAAAATATCGTGTAAAGCAGCACTCATATTTAATAACCTTTTCTTTTTTTCCAATATTGGAAACATGAAGTCAAACTATTTGTATTCGACAGGTTGCAAACTGGAAAAAACAACACAAAAAAACGTAGCTTTGAAGATAAATGACATGTCCCGGTTGTATCGAACTCTAGCTTTCAAAGCTACCCTATAAGTGACTCCAGAAAGACTCCTTCACACCAATAATGACAATGCAGATAGAAACAAACATACATACATACTTACATAGTGAGCTACACACAGACAGAAATATGAATTACAAAAGTTGCTATAGGAATAATTTGTTATTAACAGTAAAATAGCTTCATGATCTATTGTCAATAAGAGAATGGTAGTTTTGGGATTTTCTGTATAATTATAATTCATAGTAAATGATATAGTATGTACACAATAGCAGCAAACATACTTTTGGTAAACGGGACAAAAGAACAAAACAAAAAGTGATGGTAGGAACAGGTTCAAATTCATCAAGAAAATCACTAATGTCTCAAGACTCAATTATTTACTTAATTACAAATATGTACATTTCCTTAATACTATGAAATAAATTTGGTATCTTTTTTCCATTTATAGTAGATTTCTTTACCAAAGTCATGTTTGAGAGAGAAATGGATTCCCTCAAAGTGATACCATTGGTAGATTTGTCTTTGTCTCTAAATGCAGGTTCATCGAGGAAAGCTCCACAATGTAAAACATACCATATCACCAGACTAAGACCATAGCCAATAAAATGCTATATCAAGTTTAAAAGAATTTGAAATGTTGGGTTAAAAAAAGTTATATAAATTCACAATGTACAAAAGATTTCACACTTTTATATTGGCCTTATCCCATCCATCCATCCATCCATCTTATCACACTTATTTAGCCACCCACACATTTAGATGTGTACCTACTTAGTTACACATCCATCCACACACACATTTACTTATTTACATTCATTCATAATCTATTCAATCACGTGTTAATTGATTCATCCACTCACACACACACACATTCATCCATCCATCTCTCAATCCTTTTTTTTTTTTATCGCCTCACCGCAATGTCCTAACCCCAACGTTAAGCCAGCGGTGAATCAGCGGGCATGAATAAAATAGTAAAAATAATTCCTCTCATTTATTTTTGTTCATATTATTTTAACACTATATACAGTCCTGGCACTTGGTCTGCTGCCTACGAGGTTGCTGTAAAGACGGAAGGGGACGTTGATGGTTTGCATTGATGGATGTCCAAACAGTTGTCTCCAAGTCTTTGCTTCAGCTGGGGCAGCAGAATTCTGTCATTTGAACTCTAAAAGTTGTTCTCCTGGCGGCCGGCAGCCTCTGATTCCTGGTTCCACAGATACACAGTACAGCAGCAGCTGTCCGACTTCACACAGAGGATGACAGAGATCTCATCTTAGAGATACCTGCCACAGTCATTAGCTGTGACATGGAGCCACTACCCGCCCATATTGGATTGGTGCTAAGGGGTTGTCGATCATTTAATTTACACAACATTAACTTCACATCCACTCTAAATCAGTTTCTTGTTGCACACACAAGAGCAGCAGCATAGTTAGTTGGTGGAATCAGTATAAATGTGCCAGAGATTGGACATCTGTCTCATCTTGTTTTCACTCCTTGGCATCAAGTGTAGCATTTGACATCTGGCACTGGAACTCGGGTGTTGCGGCAAGGCTAGCTTTGAGATTGGAAAAGAGAAATTCTGATCAAAAAGGTCACTGGGTTCAGTCAACAGACTGCTAAAATGTTTCTGTAGGCAGGAGGAAAATTGGAAATGGGGTGAAAAATAAAACGTGAAAACACTCCTTTTCGCCTTAATAGCATTGCTCTCCTGGTTAATACCGTTGATGTGCCCTTGAGCAAAGCCCTTAATCCGCCAGACTGCTTCAGTGGAGGGGCTCAGTGGCAGAACAGCAGAAGATTGTAGTTGTACTGGCCAGCAGTGGAGGTGTGTAACTGTAAATATGGAGCAGGGCGCTGCTGAAAATAGGCAAATCACTTAACTTATCATAAGTCAAAAGTAGTGGCAAGAGCAAACGTGATATGGCCTCTAACTGCTGACAGTCACAACAGCACTCTGACATATAATAGAGGGACACACCTCTGGACCACCTAGCATCTGGACCACTGGAATGCGAAAAACGACCAAGTTGCTTTACAAACTTCCAAAGTGTCTTTAAGCAATACACTTGTACCTCACCCACTCTAGTAACACCTGCTCTGTAGTGCAATAGGCCATTATTTTATATGATAATATGCAGACACTCCTCCTTGCTATTATAATTACTCTTCTTTGCCTGTGACTTGGTTGAATGTTTGTGGAATCAACCAATTCCACTGTAAGGATGGGAAATAAGGCCTATTGTTGTTTGTCCCTTGGATCTTCACTTGGCTCCCCATCTTCCCCCTCAGGAAAGGAGGGTCAAGAGGAGTCTGTGCAGGGGGAGGGCGGAGGAGGGCAGAGGTGGAAGTAGGAGCGTTCGGTGGAGGGCGAGGGTGGACAGCTCTCCTCCGCAGAGAGGTACTGGGAGCGCGGGGTGGGGGGAGGCGGGTAGGGGTCTGAGTCCGAATTCAAGTCCATATAGTATTTGTTGTGCTTGGTATGAGCGCTGTGGCCCGTGGCCTTCCAGCGGCCCACCGATGAGCTGGGCCCTGTCGGTGGGTGGTGGGGGGTATAGTCACTGTCGCACACATCTGTGCTGCATGGCGTGGTGGGAGGGGCCGCGCCGCGCACTGGGTGGTAGGGCCTGGGGACAAGAGAACAGACACTGTTGGTTTATATCAATTCAATAGAATTTAGTTGAACTTCATGTGTGGAATGAAACAAGCATTCATGGACATAAATCAGAGTCCAGACATACAATTGCTACTATCCTAGTCCAAATAAGGATTTTACGTTGTGTTCCAACTTCATTAGAATGGTGTTTCATTTTCTAGTATGTGTGGATAGTGTATGGACTGTAACTAAAGAAGCAAGTCAACACACCTTGACCACTGCGTGGCAGGTAAGGCTAGAGAAATCAACTAAAATAATTTAGAAAGAATGATGCAGTACATATACTATACCCATGAAAATCTGTTAAATATAATATTTTTGAGTCAATTAGTAGTCTTGCTCAGTTAATACTAAATGAAAAAAATGGATAAATAAGATGAGAAAGCCCAGAGTCGAAAGACATTTTCAAAATCAGTCATCATCACAGGTATGAATGAGCATGTCTGGCTCATACTTGGGAGAGAGTGTGTGTGTGTGTGTGTGTGTGTGTGTGTGTGTGTGTGTGTGTGTGTGTGTGTGTGTGTGTGTGTGTGTGTGTGTGTGTGTGTGTTTTAGTTGAATTAATGATTCAGTGAACTAGCTGTATGTGTGTCGCCTCAACAGATACGTGTCTCTTACCTGTACGATCGGGTGGTGGAGGGGCTGTTTGAAGAGTAAAAGATCTCAGCGTTGTACAGAGAACGATCAGTAGCCGGGGAGGGAGGTGGATTCAGTATCTAAACACACAAAATAACATTAAAGCTGGCAGGACACTTTTTAACCTCACAAACAAAAGATTATTTAACACAGGACCACTATAGAGTTGCATCCTTTGCAAACATACCTGAGGATAAAAGGCCCCCTTGGTAGACGATGAACTGCTGGAAGAGGCTCCAGTCACATGGTTCCTGTCATACAGTGGAGCTCCACTACTGCTGCTGCCCATCAGACTCACTGAACTCATCATAGATTTACCACAGGAAATACCTGGACAAAGCAAACGACCACAACACGCCTGTTAACATTCAGACACGATGAAGGAGCCAGGAAATCCATCCAACAATAACCCCATTCTTCCCTACCTTGGAAGGTCCCAATCTGGGAATTGCTGGGGGCGATGAAGTTGAGGGGCACGTGGGGCGTGCCGCTGATGTACTCGTGCGGGAATGTCCCACTGGGGCCCTTGTACCGCCTGCACACCACGCGCTGACACACAAAATATGCGCCCCCGATCACAAAGACCAGCAGTATGATGGCGATCACTGGGCCAATGGTAGAGGAGCTGGTAGGGAGGTCACTGACAGGAGGCAGCAATACCTCTGCTTATAGAGGTAGAGAGAGAGAGAGAGAGAGAGAGAGAGAGAGAGAGAGAGAGAGAGAGAGAGAGAGAGAGAGAGAGAGAGGGACACAGAAAGAAAGAGAGATAGAGAAAGAAAGGAAGATAGAAATGTAAAATTAGGGAGATGCAGGAGAAGTGGGGGAAAAAGGCAAAGAGAGACAGAAGTTCATAAAAGAGGTTCAGTATAGATTTGAGTAACTGAGAAATAACATGTCATGACAGAAAGCATTAAAGTGTGTATGTGCATACCACAGGCCAACTCGTCAGATCCATCTGCGCAGTCAGAGTAGTTGTCACACTGTTGTTTCTTTGTGATACACTGGTTGTCACCACAACGAAACTGATTCGGAGGACAGATATCTGAGAGGAGAGATGGAGAGGGGAGGTGATATGTAGAGGGCAGGTGAGAGGGAAAGTGGAGGTGAGAGGTTGGAGAGTGGAGGTCAGACAAACAAAACACAACCGCAATATGTTTTACATACCATGATCTGTCTACAGAAACTGAAAGAACCCAAGTACATATCATATCATATCATATCATATCATATCATATCATATCATATAATATCATATAATATCATATATCATATCATATCTAATATATACAGTATATTATGTCTAGCAACATACAGTATATGCAATACTGTATGTTAAATATCATATTTTGTGTCCTGTATTAGTTGATTTTGTGTCTATTATGTTCTAGTATTAAATGTATGAAAGTTATGAAAGTTACAAAAGATAGGTTTCGCAGAGCCAGATACAAACATTGTTTGTCTCATCCATTTGGCAAAGGGAGAGAGAGGAAGTTAAAGGCACTCAAAGCCATATTCTAATTGATCAGTGTAGTTTCACTTCCTGTTACAAGAGGAAATCATACGACACCATCAACACAACCCTGCCAATCACAGTGGTCCATGCATCGGTATCTTAACGTGTGTACCTCTTCACACGTATGTTTATTATGTGTGCGTATAATAAACAATGTTCATTACACACACAATGTTAATATTATGCTTAATTTATACTTGCACACCAAAAATAGCAGATTTACATTCACAATATTGGTTCACGTTCGGCAGGTGATACCGGTGTGCAACCAAAATTAAATCAGGCTTTAAGTGAAGTTGCCTTTTATTTCTTGTTATGGTCAGGTGATAGACAGGTTGAAGTTCTTCTACAATATGAACTCTCTTCTGCTCTATCTTTCACATTGTAGCAGACTATCGTTTAAAATGTAACCCTATGCAGGTGTCGTATTTTACCTCCAAAGAGATCTAGGAAAGAACGTTGAGTATGTACAGCCGGGCCGTGTGTTTGCAGTGTGCACATTAATTTGCATTCACATACTTACATTACTAAGTAATAACTAGTAATTAAATTACTTTGTTTTTGTGAATAAAATGTTATTTTGACCGATCTGTACGGTAGAGTATGTTAATACAATATAACTACGGTATTTGTTGTTACTTGGTGTCCCTGCTCTTCTACTGAGAAATTTAGATTTAGATTCGATTAGATCCTGTGGTAGGGTATGTAGGTGTGCTCTAATATTTCACTTCGATCAGTGGTAAGAATTTCAGCACTTGCGCAACTGACCCCGGTTCGAATCTCGGTTAGGACATTTAAGTTATAGACTGCAGCTTTAATTCTTCACATGTCCGTTTGAGTTTGGGTGCATCACTTGACATGACTGTTTGTGTGAGCGTTTCTGAATGTAAACTCACTGTCACAGTCCTGTTCATCAGAATGGTCATCACAGTCAGGCTCTCCGTTGCAGCGCCTCTGTGCGTCGATGCATTCTCCCTTGTCACACTGGAACTGGAAAGCCGAGCATACGGGGCAGTTCTCTTCGTCGCTGTGGTCCTCACACTCGGCAAAGCCATCGCAGCGCCACGCCATGGGGATACAGTCGATCTCCCCGGTAGAACAGGTGAACTGCTCTGTGGAACACGTAGGAGGCTCTGGGAGACGAGATGAGAGGAGAAAGGACATTGTTACGTTGATCAAATGCTATTCTCTCATTGTCTTTGTGACTGCTCAAAATTAAAACGATTTAATTAGAAACCACGAAGTAAAACATTTATAGAGCGTTTTGTGGATGTTTTTAGATCCAAGCCTTTGGGTTTTCTGATGTTGTTTACCTCCACAGTGCAGGAGGTCCTGCAGTAACACCAGGTGCATGGGACAGGAGCAGCGCGGCGTTCCATCGCCCTTGGCGATGCATATGTGAGAACAACCTCCGTTGTCACGGGAACAAGGATGGGAGGCTGGACAGGAGAGAGCAAGGATTCAATTAAGTTGGACGGAGATAAAAACAAATTATATGAACACTTAAGAGAAATGGTTCTAGTCATTTCTGTGGTGAGGAAAGGTCTCAAATCGTCCTATACAGTATACAGTATTATTTACATTTATTTGACTATATATTCAGTTTGTTTGTTGTTTTCACCAGAGCTGCACTGTCACCAAACATATTGTCCAAATACAAATAAGATTGTTTAGCTGGGATCTTTATGGAACTCAGCACTCCTGTGGCTCCATTAACATCGTGAATGGCGATGCATGTGGTTATAGGCACTCACATGGGCACACAGTACGTGTACCTACCAAACTCGTGTGGGTCCATCTCCTCCACGGCATGTATGGAAGTCAGATATGAGATGCGTCCCTGGATTCGCGTCCGTCTGTCCCCGGTCAGTTTGTCCACCCTCTCTATCATCTGCTGCTGTCTGTCGATCCAGTACAGGTGCTCGCCCAGAATGGTCAGTCCCATTGGCTGGAGGATGTTGGAGTCCTGCAAGACAATACGATTGGCTCCTAGGAGAGAAAGAGAGGAAGGGGGGAATGAGTAAGTGAGTCAGAGTGTGAGAAGACGACCCAGACCTTTGCTAACTTGACTGAACTAAACTTTGATAACCCAATAACCCAAGCCTGCTAGCTTGTAGATCGGCTCTCTTTGCTCATTTTGAAAGAATTGAAAATGTTTAACCCATTAAGACCTGGAACGCATCTGTGTCACTTTAGATTTCATTGGCTATTCAAAAATAGCAGATATACAAGCAGCTTGTAGATCTGCTATTTTTTTTTTTTTTTTCAAAAAACTGTTAGGATTTGGAAAACATTTTTAAGAATTGCCTCAGGTCTTAATGGGTTAAAGATGTTCGCCTATAATGTAATGCCCAAAATAGGGATGCCAGGTTCAACAAAGCGGTTAAGTCTGTGTCTGTATGCTCTATTAATATTTAACAAATGAATAGTATTAACAAGAGCTTGTGACAAAATAATGACTGGATCCACTGTAAAACTGGTTCTTGTCCAAAACTTGTGACTGACCTCACCCAGTCCTGGCTCTTCTTAGCATAGTAGCCAATTTATCACATATTTTATCTCACATTCAAACTTATATGTCCACATTTTTTTTAAATCAAATATTCTATTTTTAGCTGGTAAATTTGAAGAAACTTGAAATAGGTGCAGCAGAATGCTCAACACTCGGATTCTCATCTTTGTGTGATTAGTAGGGCCTGGTGTGTCTATGCATGTATGATAGATGGCAGTTTCCATTCAGCTGGATCCATCTGACCAAACAAGGAGAAGAAGAGAGTAAGAAGTGGGGCTGAAGTATTTTCCACACACCTGCCTCTGTGTATCTGTTCTTTTGGTTGAGGTTAAAAAAATAGTATCAATCTCTTTGTCTTTGGAAGCAGTTCAGTGCATGTCTTGCACTTGGCAGTGTTTTCAATAAAGCCTGTCTGTCTTCAGCACGGTATAAATAACGTCTGGGGAGTGTGAGCATGGGTGTCCTGTCTACCCAAGAGAACCAGGGGAGGAGAGAGAGAGAGAGAGAGAGAGAGAGAGAGAGAGAGAGAGAGAGAGAGAGAGAGAGAGAGAGAGAGAGAGAGAGAGAGATACAGTATAGTCACCCAGTACAGACAGAAATCGTGAGAAAAAGACAGAGAGAGAAAGAGAGACTCGTGGGGGTCATGTCCTGCACAAACAGCAATCAGTAATTTAGGAAACCCTAGTTATCTAGCTCCTGTTTGTACAGCTTCCTACAACTGACACAATGGGTGGGGGCAGTGGTGCAGGAAGTGGTTATGCCCACCAGGTGTCAGTAGTTACCACAGATGTTACTGAACGTAGCACTGTGTTATCAGACTAGAGGTTTAAAGTTTTTAGATTTAGATGCGATTTTCGGCTTAATTACTGTTTGAAAGACACAATGACAATTTTATCTGCATCCTATGTTTGTGTGATATATTCAACCCCCAAGGGTGAGGCTATTGATTAAGAGAAACTGTGGTGGAACAGAACAGAACAGAACACTGTCCCAATATCTCGCAAAGTCTTCATTCTGAGCTTGTGACATCTATATTTGGGCCGCTCACCTGTTAGGTCGCTGCTCTCAATCCGTTTGAGGTCAGCGTCGACCCAGAAGAGTTTCCCCAGCTTGTTGTCCAGAGCCAGGGCCACGGGTCTGATCAGACCCGTGGTGAACAGAGACTCTCTCTCTGTGCCATCCAGACTGGCCCCCTCGATCTTGGCTGAGCGTTCCTGAACCGTAGTGAAATACATGTATCTGCAAACAGAGAAAGACAGAGACAGGCTTCGTAATAAAAAAAGTGCACATGGCAGATGACAAATAAATTACTGACATATAAAAAAAAAAGTAAATAGCGGAAATAGCTGACCGTGACGTGTTGTAAGCTTGTAGATCTAATATTTCCGCTTTTTTAATATTTGAAAATATATGAAAATGTTTCAACATGGAAACGATTATGATGACTATGCAAAATAATTGCGATTATCTCAAATAATTGCGATTAGATAATGTAATAATTGTGACAGGCCTAAGCACGCATGCAGCACGCACACACACAGGCATGCAATTCTTCCCTCCTATTCCTCAACCCATACTGTGTCATCTTCGTTTTGTTATTCAAGTTTTTAGGTTTTCTTCAACAGACAAAAATTTAATTGCTGCTAGTCAAGGACTCTTATTTACAGAATTCAAAGAAAAATGTGAAAACGAAATACTCCTAAAAGGAGGAGGAAGAATGAATAAATTCATGAAAATAAAATAAACAATAGGGGAAAAAAAGAACCACTACACTGTTCCAGATATGATATTATTTTATGCGAAGCTCAATTTATAAGCCATTGCACAAGGTGCCATCATGTGACGGAGTACAGATTATATAGTGTAGTTTACAGTAGTATAGATTAGGCATTAGGAAATGTCCCTCACCCTTTCTCTGCGTTGACCACTAAGGCCCGGGGTTTGTCTGTGTCATCCTTCAGGACCACTCCCACGCCGTGTCCGTCCATCCTTTGGACGTTAATGGTGTTGTCGGTCTCACAGGTCCAGTAGACGTGGCGGCTGTAGGGGTCCAGGCTCAGGTCATGTGGTTGGTTCTCCACCTGCTG
Source organism: Gymnoscopelus braueri (assembly GCF_963280865.1). Taxonomy (NCBI): domain Eukaryota; kingdom Metazoa; phylum Chordata; class Actinopteri; order Myctophiformes; family Myctophidae; genus Gymnoscopelus; species Gymnoscopelus braueri. The sequence goes on along the minus strand of NC_137610.1, from coordinate 35,278,567 downwards.
GACTACGCTGTTCACCACCGTGGCCGACTGCAAGGAACAGGATACAAGAACGGTGAACCCGTGGTCATGTTAACCACTCTCACGCCTGGCTTCTCATGTCGTTATAAGTGAATGTTTTTGTTTTTTTTTAAACAAAGGCGTTTATTAGCTTTTTTTTTTTGCAGGGAAATTTCACACTGTGTACATTATTCTTATTGAGACAAGTCTACTAAGCCTGACACCAGAAATGTCCCCCTCCCCCCCAATGTTGTCTGTACATATACTTGTATTGCTCCTAGTGTTGATGATTTCTGAATGTTATTGTATGTCTTTAAATGTCTTCAATCAATCAAAAGACCTATTCCTTGTCTGTCTCACCATAGTGCCGTCGTCTCTGGCCCTGCGGATGTTCTGTCGCCCGTCCAGCCAGTACACCAGTCTGTCCAGGGGGTCATAGCTAACCGCCCGGACGTTCCTCTGCACGTGGATGGGCAGGATGATGTCTGGACTCTGCTCCCCCAAAACCATCCGACTGATGCTGGACTTCTGACTAAATAGCAGAAAACTAGAGGGAGCTAAGGAGAGAGAGGGAAAGGAGAAGGGGGAATGAAGATCATTGGGATAATGTAATGTGTAGGTCTAAGAGGATGCTGAGGAAAGATGGGGGGTGCATTTGCTGGAAATTTGCTAGCTTAATTTTACCAAACATTGTGAAATAAAAACACAAATAAAAAGGGTTACAAGTCAATGACTCTAGCCTAAACACACACAAATATGAATATGGACTAACACACACGCGCGCGCCTGCGCACATACACACACACACACACACACACAGGATGTAATCAACTGAGACTGCAATCAGTGATCATCCCAGGGGCCAAGGAGGTATGCAATGAAGAAATGAAGAGAGAGAGAGAGGGAAACGAATGAAGAAGGAAAAAGCCTTTGCTCAAGAGTACAAACTTTGCCAAGAGGACAAGAATCCTGGGGCCTACAAGCGTGCATGCATGTAGTGTGTGTGTGTGTGTGTGTGTGTGTGTGTGGGGGTGTGTGTGTGTGTGTGTGTGTGTGTGTGTGTGTGTGTGTGTGTGTGTGAGTGTGTGTGTGTGTGTGTGTGTGTGTGTGTGTGTGTGCGTGTGTGTGCGTGTGTGTGTGTGTGTATGTGTGTGTGCGTGCGTGTGTGTGCGTGCGCGTGTGTGTGTGTGTGTGTGTGTGTGTGTGTGTGAATGAACGCCTGCACACGTGTGTTTGTTCAGATTTCGACACAGCTCGGACCGAGTGCTGCTCCGCTCTCTGAGCCCTGAACAAGGCTGACAGAAGACTGGGACAGATCCAACACTTACAGACATTCTGTCCTCATTCAACAATCCCCTCCTTCCTTCTTTCAAGCCCTCCAATCATTCTCAATGTCTTACAGACTTACAGCCAGCCAGTTCAGTTTCTCAACCAATAACAAACCCCCACACACAAGTGCGCACACAAGCGTGCACACACACACACACACACACACACACACACACACACACACACACACACACACACACACACACACACACACACACACACACACACACACACACACACACACACACACACAATTTATCTCTCCTTACAGATAAATTGTGGGTCCATTGGTGTCTAGTAATACTAACACAGGTAAACTTAAAAAATATAAATTGTCTCATGAAACCCCTCCATCTAGCCCTGCTACCCCTGCCGCCCCCCATCCTTACAGCTGCAGTTGCGTCCATCTGGGTCCAGGGTGTAGTGTGAGGCACAGCGGCATTGTGCGCCGGCCGGTGACGCCAGGCAGAGATGAGCACACTGGCCGTTATTCTGGGAGCACTCGTTGGCACCATCTTGACGAGACGAGTGGAACACCAGGATGTCCAACATCAACTCCAGCTGACCCTGGTAGACATTGAACAATTAATAAATTAAACAATTGCTCATTAAGCACATGAAAAGTGTCCCTCTTCTGGCGAAAACGTTCGGTGAAAATAGCAGATCTACAGTACAATCAGATTCTAGAGCGGCTATTTTCGGCGAAGGGATTTGGTATAGAGGGAAAAAAGGAGTGGTTCAAGTATAGAGCCATGGGAGACCTTGGTCAACTAAGTATATAGGGTTTAAGTAGATAATCAAATCTATGTGCATCAAGCGTACGTATGTATGTATGTATGTATGAGCTCCAAGATGTCCAACACTGACGCAAACTGGCACTGGAGGGATCAATCAATCAATCAGATAATGAATTAATTAATTACACTTAATCAATTGTTAAATAACAAACTGGTTCTGAAGATAGACTACTAGATCTTGAAGCTATTTGATCAATTAAATAACTAATCAATAGAGTTGTACCTGCAGCACCACAGTGCGGTTGAGGCCGGTGCGCTTGTCGGCCCGCTCAATGCTCCGCAGGTTAAAATCTGTCCAGTAGATGTAGTCGCGGTACTGAGTCAAGCCAAAGGGGTGGGGCAGATCATCGACTATGATCTCCCTTTGGAGACCTATGTAGGAAGGAAGAGGAGGAGGCGACGAGAATATAAATACAATGATGACAACTTAAATTCAATTCACACAGCTAGTTATTCATGGTGATATAACTGGAAACCCTCCCTCTGAAGGTTCAGGGAGAAGTAAAAGAGGGGGAGGATTTGAAAAGGGGCCGCTAAGTGAGGATCTGTTTTTTTTCAAGGCAACTCAAAGGGAAAGGGATTGGGTGAGATAGAGAGAGAGATCTGCGACAAGAGTAGAGAGTGAAATCAGATGGTCTGCCAGCCTGAAAAGGGATGTTTATTCTTTATGTTCGTTGCAAATACATATTTTATCATCCCCAAATGCCTAGTCTTTTTGATTGAATATGTTATTAGTCAGAAATGTGGTAAGTAATACATTAAAGCTAAAAGGATAACACAAAAAAGTTTTGACACAATGTTTTCATTGTGGTCCTACAGTATGTCTTGCCTTCTTATAGACACCTTGTACGATCATTAAGTACAATACATTTATTACGGTATTTAACCAATAAGGAGGGGAATGTGGCAATGACTCTCCCACTGCATATGCCGCAATTTATGTAATTTATTTCCAAGCAATGTACTGGTATTCTAGTGGAAACATATCCTAAGCCTCTCTATCTGTCGGGCACATGCTGTCCAGAGTCAATACACAATTATAACTATCCAAACCAATGACAACAACAATTGCTTTGCGATTGCTTGTGATCATGATAAGGTATAGGGGCTGACGTTATAATAAATTGCAGAACATTTTATTTCTTTGAATAAATTCTATGTTACAAGTTTTTTTTTGTCACTACTGATACAGGTACAATTAGTGAAATGTAGGTGTGGCAAGGTCCGCACTCCGCAATTCAAAAGTAGGTTGTGATCTTCACAGAGCTCATGCATTTTACCGGGTCGAATATATCTATTTTCAGGGGCAAATGCGAGTGCAATACTTGCACTGTAAAGCCCTTGGTCTCTTTATTTTTCTCTTCCCATCCAATCACAAGAAGTTCACTCATAGCATCACGCCAGAAAAGGGGAGGAGCTGAAGCCAATAAATACCCGTGCCTACTGCAGAGTAATTTGCCCCAGGAATGAATACCGATTGTAACCTTTTCCACTAAAGACAAAAGCCAGATGTTAGTGGGTGTACGGTACATGGGGGTTTTTGTCGAGTGGAAAACGGGCTCTATAGTCAGTGTTTCGATGATCAGCTGTATATAAGATACATTTCCTAGGCGCTGCCCTAATTATGGCTTAACAGTAGACAGTAGACAATATTCATGAATTCACTCTCTACCTATCTATTAGGTCATCCATATTCTAACCAGGGTGTGTTTGCACTTGTCCATACCTTGCATGTTGGTGCTCTCGATCATGCATGTGTCCAGGTCAGTCCAGTACAGTCGATGGTCAATGTAATCGATGGTCAGTCCATTGGCTCTGCCCACTTTATCCACCAAGGTTACTATGGTGCTGCCATCCATATAGGCCCTGGCTATACGAGGTCTACCACCCCACTCTGTCCAATACATGTAACTAGAGAGAGAGAGAGAGAGAGAGAGAGAGAGAGAGAGAGAGAGAGAGAGAGAGGGGGGGAGGTCAATGCAGGTACCCAAATGAATACATTACTGTAAGTCTCTATCCCTGAGACTCACTGAACCATTCTAGAACTTATGTCATGATGTAACCGGTGAACCAGGCCTATGATCCTATTTACGTACGTGTTCCCATTGTATTCCATTTTATATATATAGCATATCTCATCAAAAGGACGTAAAGAAGACGAATACCCTCCCAAGGACAATATAAATCTACAAAGCTGTGGTTTAGGCTTTAGGGCCCAGGCTGTGGTTTAGGCTTTGGGGTCCAGGGGTAAGCTCTGTAGGGTATGGGCAAAGGTGGGCAAAGGGTTAAGTTAACATTAAGGTCAGGGCTTTGGGAGAAAATGCAGTCAATAGAAGGGCCTCACAAGTGCGTTATAAGACAAAGGTGTGTGTGTGTGTGTGTGTGTGTGTGTGTGTGTGTGTGTGTGTGCGTGTGTGTGTGTGTGTGTGTGTGTGTGTGTGTGTGTGTGTGTGTGTGTGTGTGTGTGTGTGTGTGTGTGTGTGTGTGTGTGTGTGTGTGTGGGGGTGTGTGTGTGTGTGTGTGTGTGTGTGTGTGTTTGTGTGCGGTATGTGATCATAAAACTACATCAGATGGCCCCGGGCAATTTGTGTTGACAGCTCTGCTGCACAACATCATCATGACATCACCAGGTGAGTGACATGTGTTAACAATATGGCATGCTGAGACAGGCATGTGTAAGTTTCACATCACACACACACACACACACACACACACACACACACACACACACACACGGATCACACTAACAGGGTGCTATTGAAGGTTGGTAACATTCCGGTAAAGACTTTTTAACGCATCATTCCTCGGTCAACTACAGATTCCAGGGACTTGCTGGCTAAAGCTGAACAACTGGCCCACTGAATACCAATTCAGTGATGCAGCCATACACTCACTACCATATCCTGCCCAGGAGTGAAAAGTGAAGTCATAAATGAGGTCACTGGCACTGATTCCCGGCCTTGCACAGTGCAGGTGTTATACTGTAGCAGTGCTTCTCAAAGTGGGGTCCGAGGACACAGGGGGTCCCCAGCAAAATGTGTCAATATAACATTAAAATCATTTTAACATTTTAACCTGGATAAGTGATATACAGTACATTTTAAAATTAGAGAAAATTATATATACATTGTGTGGTTCTATCTAAAAATTCTATAAAACCTGGTAGCCTTTTCTATCGCACGTTGACAATCTTGCGCTTCAGCCCCCGATGGAACCTGAATGAGTCTGCACCTATATGGCAGTAGACATTCTGTTGCATAATAACACCCTTGGTGAATACCTGCTTACTACTATATAATTATTATGTATTGCATATTGATTTTGTTAGAGATTTTACGTTGTGTTCGTTTTTTTGTGTGTATTTTCCTATTAAATGTATCTTTCTTACACTCTTTGTATTTATTTATCATGTTATCCATTAATTTTCTTGGATATTTTGAGACACCTATAGCTGCCAAAGTATATAACAGTGTTTAAGTGGTTAAAGTGATTTGGATGCTATAGAAACTCATTCTGCTGGAAACCCCTCAAGCCTCAACCCCCGGTTCCCACTTTGAGAACCACTGGTCTAATCCAAAGATGTTAGATTACCCGTTAGCTGGGTCCAGTGCTAATGACCGTGGGTTGTCCAGTGACCGCGGGTTCTCCAGGTCCTTACACACCAGGACCTGGCGATACTGGCCGTCCAGCCGGGCCACCTCGATGCGGTTGGTGCCGGTATCAGCCCAGTAGATGTTCCGACCCATCCAGTCCACTGCCATGCCCTCTGGGTAGTCGAGTCCGAACTCTATGACGTGTTCTACGGAGCTGCCGTTCATATATGCTCTGCTGATGGTCTGCGGGAGAAAAGTGTGTTGTTTCGTCTTTTTAGTTATGACAGACTCCTTTTACTCTCTTTGACATAACAAGTATCCATATAGATAGGTGCACACGTCTATATGTAGGGACACAGCTATACCAGCTATATTGTGAGTGTTCATTTAAAGACGGGGTGCCGTGATTTTCAGTGATCCCCCCCCCCTAAAACATAATCATCAGGTATTATGGTTATACTAGGAGGAAGATTTTTTTCAAAAAAGTGTACAGAAATTGTTAAAATTATGTTTTTATGTGGACACGCCTCCAGTTCATTAAGTATACCTGGTTCGCACCTTAGCACCTCCTCCACCACCTTAGCACCACCCACCTGTCCTAGTCCCTCCTCCTCCTCATGCCCACACCTGTTGTGTTATGATAATGAGGGGGAGGGTATGTTTTTACTGTGTCACTAAAGCGCTGTTTCTCTATTGGCACGTTTGACCCTCAAGGTATCAGCCTCCAGGTAGAAACTCAAAATAGTCAGAGAAGACATAAAACACCATAAAAACACCACCAGGGGGCTTAATGAAGTTCTATCAACCTCATAGACACATGAAAAACAGAAAAAGTGCAAAACCATGGCACCACCTCTTTAAATAAATGCAGGATTTCACTGTACGACGTTGTACTCAGAACCCCGTAAAAGACTACAAGCCCCTGATCACCTTGGCCTGTATGTCTGTCCAGTATATCCTGTTTTCGGACACATCAAAATCGAGAGCAGACGCCTCTTTTACTCCAGTCAGAGGAATGGCCACATCGTTACTGTTGGTACCGAGAGAGATGCTTCTGATGTTGTCCCTAGAAAGAAAAAGAAAACAGCATTAAAGAAATGTTATACTAAGACTCAGTTATCATTCCACATATTCACAGCAGCATCCTGTGAATATCCCGTATCAGAGATATTCACAGTAACAGAGGGGGGGAAACCAACACCAACCATACTGGCCTGACTACAACTACTCTACCTCAACCTGAACTTGCTGCCCACATCTCTTCTCTTTTGACCCTTTTAGAATAGAATGGGTAAATCTGGAGACTATCTCCAGACAACTATTCCACAATCTCCTAATGCTATTTAGAGTCTGGAACTACACCCGAAAGCCAAGAAAGAAAGCTGTCATCTGTTCGTCATTTCCGTTCATGAAAATACATTTTTTAATATCTTTGCATTTTATTTTTTTATTTCCATTTCTGATAAGCAGCAAGCTATATGCTCTGGTAGTTTGATTTATATTAGCACAAATCTGCGCAACTGTAAAGACGAAACTGAAGCGGGGGATGAGGCGTCACACCCGCTTTATCCCCGGATCATTTTCAGAGCTTCCGCGCTCCAGACTGTATGACAAGCATTTAAAAATTGTGGGAGGCAACAATCTGGCTCGCGAGACTAGGTAACCCAGAACCTTCCATAACCTGAAACCTTCCAGAAGCTTCTGTGATGGGTTTTTGTTTATATTGCCACTGCAACCATAGAACGTCCCCTGAGAAGGGAGGTACGTCATTAAAAAAACACCCTAGTAGATCTGCTATTTTCGAATTTCTTTTAAAGTACACCTTCTAAGTTGGGTTAGTACCACCTCCTGAGCAGGGCCAAAACTGGGTTCTGAGAACATTATCTGAAACCGAGCCGCAGTGTATGGAAACAAATGCAGACCAGAACCTGTGAGGTATGGTTCATGGCACGGCACGGTTCACTTTGTTCCTGTAGTGGAAAAGAGCCATTAGTGTTTGGCCTGCAGGGGGGGGGGGTATGTGCACCTGTTGGTAAAGAGAAGAAATGCCTCAGGCACCACGCAGGTCTGCAGGTCTGAGAGGAGCTCCAAGCCCATGGGACAGGCACAGCGGACACTCTGCGAGCGCCAGAAACACAGGTGGCTGCATCCTCCATTATCCACTGCACAACCGTTAGTACCTATGTGCAGATGGAGAGAGGGTGGGAGAGAGAGAGAGAGAGAGAGAGAGAGAGAGAGAGAGAGAGAGATAGAGATAGATGAGTGTTCAAATTAAGTTTTTTTGCATTATCATTTTGATTATGGTGGGTCAGATGTATGTTACATATATATGTGACATATGTTTTTATTTCATGATCAATAAATATATCAATCAATCAATCAAAGGACATGAGTCCAGAAGAAGACACAGCTCCAATAGAAACCTGATTATTGATACACAAAATGGAAAGGAAGTTATAATACTGTTATAATACTGTATGCTTGTAGATCTACAAGCTCACAACGCCTTGCGATGGGAGGCATTGTGAGCTTGTAGATCTACAAGCTCAAAACGCCTTGTGATGGGAGGTGTTGTGAGCTTGTAGATCGGCTACTCGCACGCATGCAAGCAGAGCTCTCGCTACTGAATCTAATCATATCTTATCTCATTGTATCTATTGAAACTGTACCTCATTGTATCTCATCTTACCATATCTTATCGCGTCTACTGTAATTCCAATGCATCAAATCATATGTTATCTCATTGTATAGTCATCCTCCTATAATTTGACAAACCTCTGAGAGCAAAAATGTGTGCCCGTTTCTCCTCAGTGGCTGGAGCAATTGATCTGAATTTGCACACAGCCATTGACCATTACCATCTGAACTCAACTGCGAAGCCCTTTTTTCAATTTCATCAAATCTCAGCTTATTATTAGCGTTTATGTGTCAAACAATGGGAGAGCAGGGTTGCCAGGTTTCGTGCGAGAAACAAGCAGCAGGGGGGGGGGGGGGGGGTGACGGGACGCGCGGGGTGGAGGGGGGGTGGGGCCTTTCGCCTGCGCACTTCACCGGGTATTAGGGTTTAACACCGGGAATCCCGGGATGCGGGAATCCCGGGATTCCCGAGGTTATTTACCGTCCCGGGAACTGACTTCGGTTCCCGGGATCCCGTTTTTTTTTTTTTTTTTTAGAAATGAATACTAATTAGTAGAAAGGCCTATCTACAGCGCGGAGGAATTACTATTATAATTAGCCAAGTTACTTGCCGCGTTGCCGACCAGGGCAGGGTCCCATCGTCCCGTTGTGAGAACCAATATGGGACGCACTGAATGTAACAGTAATGAACAAAATAAAACACAAGTGTGGCCGTGATGCCCCCCTGCCTGCCCTGCGCACGCTGATTTCACCGTTTAAAACAGTAGACACCAGTTGACTAGTTGAGATTCAACATCAAGTGAAACGCTGCATAAACAGTGGCTAGGTTTGATTTCGAGCCTATATTCCAGCTTAAAATGCGCGCAAGCCAAGCAATGCTTTTGATAGAGAGAGAGGAGAGACTGGAGAGAGAGAGAGAGAGAGAGAGAGCGCGCGTGCGAGAGAGAGAGCGAGAGAGAGAGAGAGAGAGAGAGAGAGAGAGAGAATTAGACCGATGTGGTCCGATTTTTTTATCATCATTAATGTAGCCTACCCTACCTACACTTGCATTTTAGAACGTTCAAACTACCATTTTACTAGAACTACCCAGTAGAACAAGTGAACTGCACAACAGCTGTCTGTCTCATTGATTGTCAGTGGCAGCGCATGCATGTGCACATCAAAATCACACTACAAAACCCGACATTTGATCAACAACAAAATATAGATGAATACATTTGACAACATACAGTCAACATCCCAAAATGGAGTCTTAATATCCAGCAAGTAGCCTAAAATAAATTAATAACTGCAAACAATATCAAATCAATATCCTACAAAAGTAGAGATAAGCTGTGACCTCACCGGCGCTCTGATGGACAATAAATAAATAATCCTTTTGCAAATTCTCTTGTCAATAATGATACAAATGGAACGTTTATTTCAGCAGCTAGAGTTTGACATTGTTTGAGTGCTTGTTGGGTGCACAGCGCAGCTCCTCGTTTAAGTTAATTGTCTTCACCCGCTGCTGCGTAACAGGGCAGATCTCCGCCAGGGCACTATATTATATTTATATATTATATTTATATGATTTAAAAAATCTACTTAAGTCATTATTAGTGCAAGTTCATAGGTGGACACAATAGGGACATTTGGGCACCTCAATATAAAATTGGCTATTTAAATATCTACATATAAAAGCATTTTAGTGGGTACTTTTTTTTTTTTTACCCTTTAACGGGAATTCCCGGGAAGCCCGGGAAAAGGTCTGAAAATTCCCGGGAATTAAATTTAGATATTTCCCGGAAAATGTTAAACCCTACCGGGTATGGTCTAGTACTATAATTTTTTTAAAAAGATATTTTGGGGCTTTTCTGCCTGTATTGATAGTATATAGTGGAGAAGGACAGGAAACAGGGAGAGGCAGGGAGTGACACGCAGCAAAGGTCGTCGGGATCGGGACTCGAACTCGTGACGTGATATCAGGCTGCAGTAGAGCCTATATGTGGTTTGCGCCTGGACGGCTAGGCCAGCGGGCGCCCCCAGTCATATCATATTTAATTGCATCTACAAAGTAAAATCCTCAAGTGTTAATTAATCAATTTGTAACTCAGAAAGTGTACAAATGCAGGTTGGTTACATCATGGTACACTTTCAGAGTTAAATGAACACTGAGGATTTGACGGTGTAATCCCATACCATATGTCTCGGTGACTTTAGTAGCCTTGAGTCCCATTAGATCAGGCAGTTGGTCGATGATGATCTCTCGTACTGCCGTGGTCTTGTGGACTCTCTCTATGCTGCGTCTCTGCCAGTCGGTCCAGTAGATGTAGTCCCCCAGCAGAGTGAAACCAAAGATGTGAGGCAGTTTGTCCTCCAACAGAGTTTGTCTGTTGCTGCCATCCACATTGATCACCTGAGGAACACAGAGGGAGAGAAGGGCATCTTTGAATTTTCCAAAAAAGAAAAAGGTTTTCAAAAAGTGTTGAAAACTTTTCAAATGTTAAAACAATTCAAAATGTTCACAAATAGCCAAAATAGCAGATCTACAAGCTCACAACGCGTTACATGGGTGAGATTGTAGAGCGGATATTTTCAGGATTTGTCGTACGACAAAGTATATAAAGCTCAAGTCGTTAAAGCGTGCTTATAGATTCCATAAACCGAAATAAATGGTGATAGTACCAATTTAAATGAAGTTAAGCTATGGCATTATGTTCCCCATCATAGTCCTGACCACTACCATGAGTAGCATCATCACCACCATCACCGCAGCCCATGTTGGCACAGGGACAGCACTGACTTGTCAGTCAGTCACACACTTTCTCTCTCACCCTCACTGTGTCCCTGTGGTGTGTGTGTGTGTGTGTGTGTGTGTGTGTGTGTGTGTGTGTGTGTGTGTGTGTGTGTGTGTGTGTGTGTGTGTGTGTGTGTGTGTGTGTGTGTGTGTGTGTGTGTGTGTGTGTGTGTGTGTGTGTGTGTGTGTGTGTGTGTGTGTGTGTGTGTGTGTGTGTGTGTGTGTGTGCGTGTGTGTATTTATATTTCCAGTCACAAGGCATCTATTACCAGGCTGCTGAAAACTGATACAGGGGACGGTGCCAACGCATGCCACACAGAGTAGATGCATGTGTATGTATGTGTGTGTGTGCTTGTGTGTACACAAGTAAGATAGACAGATGGAGACAGAGAGACAGACAGACAGACAGACAGACAGACAGACAGACAGACAGACAGACAGACAGACAGACAGACAGACAGACAGACAGACAGACAGACAGACAGACAGACAGACAGACAGACAGACAGACAGACAGACAGACAGACAGACAGACAGAATGTAGTGGTGTTACAACAGAAAGCAAGAGCTGCAATTGAAAAGGCTGCAATTACAGTGTGTGTCCAACCCTCCCCTCCCCTCCTCTCCACTGACTTTGCTATTACTGGACGTACAACCACGGAAATAGACACAGCCCTTTATTTTAGACACACTACAGTCAGCTGCTGCCTTTGTGTGTGTGTGTGTGTGTGTGTGTGTGTGTGTGTGTGTGTGTGTGTGTGTGTGTGTGTGTGTGTGTGTGTGTGTCTTCAGCGTACTGAGCCACAGATTCTACAAATGCGAGGAGCTCTTTTAAACGGTTGTGACGCCATTATCCCACCAGTTGAGATAAGCTGTATACTAATAATTCATATTATGCACAATTGTTTTTGACAACCTGGCAGATTTTATTATCTATTGACTTCAGAGATCAGTATTTCTGACAATTCTAGTATATGTGTGTGTGTGTGTGTGTGTGTGTGTGTGTGTGTGTGTGTGTGTGTGTGTGTGTGTGTGTGTGTGTGTGTGTGTGTGTGTGTGTGTGTGTGTGTGTGTGTGTGTGTGTGTGTGTGTGTGTGCTCATTTACTCATTTACTCATTTACTTATTCAGCTACTGGTAGTACAATATGAGCATCACTGTGTCTGTCCACATTTGTCAGGATTTAACAAGTCATATTCATTCATATTCATGCAATCATTATGTTCATTGATATGCAGTAAATAATAGTGCAGTAAAATGCTGACAAACTACTGGGTTTGTGTAACTGTTCACTGTGTGTTGCCATGTGTATTGTTTAGATTGTTACAATAATAGCCAACAAAGGTTGTACAATTGCTTAAGTCACATTGTTGTGTAACAATAAAATGGTCTTGGTAACATTATCTTGTGACCTAAATGGCCAATGTCAAACTCTTAACATATGCCACTAAACTACTAGGGTGGGAACGGCAAGCTTTTTAAAATGAGAATATGCATTTATTGGAGGATCAGCATCATGAAGAGATGATTTAGGTTTATTTGTTTGAAAGGCATTTTTCCAAAACATAGGCCAGTAGGCCATTAATTAGGACAATGCCAATGTGTGAAATTGCTATTGCTGTTGTTAACTAGTTGTACGAACGCTTGTTTTCTATTGCTGTATTGTTTATTGGATTATTGGATTGTTTATTGGATCTTGTTTAGTCGATACACTTATTTGTTTTAGCTCAT
>NC_137610.1:35258208-35260708 GCF_963280865.1 Gymnoscopelus braueri | reverse complement strand
GTTGTTGTAGACCTATAGTGACGCATTAGAGAGTGAAACTGACAGAGCGGCAATAACTGACACCTATCTGTGAGAACGTGTTGCCCGTTGACAGGTGCCACGCCAGCCCGTAGGAGTATGTGAAGCAACAAATATCACCCTCACTACCTGGCTTGTTTGGTTGTTTGGATCGATCGCAATTCCACAAGTCCACTCATTCACTTCACATCTGTCTCCTGTAGACTGTCTTCCTCTCAGTCGCGCGCGACTCCCGCTGTGATCTTCCAGATAAATATCAAACATGTTTGAAAATGATTGGGACGGCCCCGAATGTCTGTGAGTAAATCGGAACGTTTAAGATTGGATCTTTGAATAGCTCACACTAAAGGATCATCTTGCCAGATAATCGCTCCCGATCTAAACTGGGGTAAGGAATGGCCCATATCTTGTAGTGTGCGGTGTGCGCCGACCTTAAGAATGCCAAAACAAAACCTTCAGCCAGTCTATTTATCACCTGAATAGATTGACTCATAGCAGCTATTCATTACCTGAGTATCAGCAATCTGGAGACAGGCCGACGCTAATGCTTACTGATGTCCTCTGAAAATGTTACGTGACGACAGTCATGTGGCTGGCATTTATATATTTTACACATGAATTTAGACTTTCTTTGACTTTTTTGTCTTTTTAAGTCCTTTATAAAGGTCTTATTTGGACATAAATTAATGTAATCTGTTTTTAATACTTTCGCCGACACCCTGGTATATACTGTATCTATGCATATCCCCCATGTCCTTGTTTCCATCCGTCCTCGGCTAATCTCACAAACCACTACAGTCCAGGGGAGTCAAACTAATTTTAGGTCACACGCCAGACTGGTTAAAGTGCATCTTATCTCAGCATCTCAGCATCTTATCTCAGCATCTCAGCCAGACTGGTTGTGTGCGACTACGCAAAAACATCATGCACGCCATGCACATGCACAATTTTTCCTGCTCTTGTGTGTCTCAGTCAATGCTATAAATACAAACTGTTTGACCTTACTAATATTGTTTGAAGAAGAGCACATAGCAAGCAAGTGATGCATGTGATGCACTTTTTTTGGTGTGAGAAACGGCAGAGACAGGAGTCGCAGCATGAATGGATTTAAAACACCACACTGAGTATTTTGTGAAATAAATGTGTATGCTGCCTACCATTTTAAATATACATACATCATCCCTGTGTGTGTGTGTGTGTGTGTGTGTGTGTGTGTGTGTGTGTGTGTGTGTGTGTGTGTGTGTGTGTGTGTGTGTGTGTGTGCGTGCGTGCGTGCGTGCGTGCGTGCGTGCGTGCGTGTGTGCGTGTGTGTGTGTGTGTGCGTGAGTGAGTGAGTGAGTGTATTGCAGACAGTGAGAGAGAAGAAAAAGATCTAGCAAGACTGACATCAATAGATGGAGAGATAGATAGACCTTTATTGATCCCACGGGTTAAATTCAGTCGCCAGAGGCAGCACAACAGTTACAAATATACTGAGGAAAAGAATACTGTGAAAAAACAAAAATCAATATGACGCAGATTCACAGGGAAGCCACGCCATTGTTAGACCCTGTCTTGTTTTTGCAAGTGATTTCAAATGCCAACCTGTATTTGTGTGTGTGCATGTGTGTGCGTGAGTGCACGTGTGCACATATGCAGGTTTGTCTGTGCACACAAGCATTGATTTAAATGCCTATCAGTTGTATTAGTAAGTGTGTGTGGTGAGTGTGGGTATGTGCATGTGAACATGCTTGCATATGTGTGTGTATACGTAGGTGTGTTCACACATTTGTCCATATGTGAGTGTGTGTGTGTGTGTGTGTGTGTGTGTGTGTGTGTGTGTGTGTGTGTGTGTGTGTGTGTGTGTGTGTGTGTGTGTGTGTGGGTGTGTGTGTGTGTGTGTGTGTGTCTTGGCCAAGCCGCCGGCCCAACCATTAGCATAGCCAGTGTTTTAAAGGGAGGCCCCAGCATTTTATAAAGCCATCTCAAATCGTCTTTCACGGCTCTGAGAGAGGACAAAGCACGGGGTAGCAAAGTGGCACTCAGAGGCCAACCTTCAAACAAAACGTTGTTTCAATCTTTTATTTCATCCTTCATTGATCCTCTTAGCTATGCTCAATCCCACAGGTGACAATCAGAAGCACTACAGAGCAGAACCAAACAGAACAGATTCTTTCACCATGTGAGAGAAGAGCAGACAAATAGCAAACCGTATTACTCTATTCCGTTGAAAATGACATTTTCTGTCGAGCGTCAACCGGCAGTTTTTCGCCAAAGCATAAAATAGGTTTAAGATGGCTGACTACTGCAGAAAGGTACTGCGCCTTAAAAGGAAATTCCATCATACCCCCCCCCCCCCGCCTGCTTTCTAAGGTCTACCTCACATACACCCATCCACACACATACACATGCACACACCATATGGCTCCACAGTGTGAATGAATGGCGCTACGCACGGTCAATCTGCATAATCACACAACAAAGCAGCCGTTTTGTGCGTCTG
>NC_137610.1:35150708-35255708 GCF_963280865.1 Gymnoscopelus braueri | reverse complement strand
GTTCCCTGGGGGCCCCCTGGCAAAATGGAAGGTAGTTTCCCTTTTAGCTGGTTATTTTGCTCACTGGATGTTAGAGCAAGGACAGACTGGCTATTGGTTTTACTCCTGCCGTTGTCCTACAATACAGTGTCGGCCACAGATTTTCAAAGTGGGGACCATGCAGGCTATTTGGGCGTCCTTGGCATGGACAGGTTTTTATGACATTTCTGAAAAACTGAAATTCTGATCAATTGTACGATTGACTGGTTGAAGTTCCATCAGGCGGAGCAGGAAATAGACAAAAGGGTGCAGCATCCACTGTTCATTTGTTTATCTTGTTTGGGTAGATCTCTCACCGCCCCTCACACTTCAGCCTCTCTCTGTCTAATTCCGGCCAATTGCTTGTTCATTTGGCTGATGCCTACAAAGACACCAATCACTTGGCAGGTGTTTCTTTTAATAGTATTTAAACATCCTAGATTAAAAAGACAGACAGTGTGGGCAGGGACAATTTGGGACTTTGCAATTATGGGAAGAGCAGAAATGTAATTTTCTATCATGCCATAAAAAATGTGAACGCTCATCCCATAACAATATTGACCTACTTGCTCCTGCTGGGGACATTTGGCTCAACCCAGCAGATCGCTGCCCACAAGGGACACGGAGTGGTTAGGTGTCTTTCTCAAGGACACTAAGACCAGTTATATTCGACACATTGCTGGCCAGGCCTGGAATCGAAGTCGAACCTGGGACAACTGCTGCCCAGGCGGGCTCTCTAACCATTCAGCTATGCCGCTCCATAACATCCCATAGGCTCTAATCCTAAAAGTATCCACTAACACTGGTTAGAGAAGAAATAGGGTAATAAATCTTGGGGGTCAATACTCACAAAACAGCTCATCAGCTCACTGCATAGTGCTGTTGTTTTATGGAACTTTCATATTAGCCACAGCAACCAACAGGTTAAACTGCTTGCATAAGATGATGCACTCTTTAGTGAATAATTTAAGATTTCATAATGTACGTGCATTCTCTGAGGTCTTATCTCCCGATGGTGCCTAATAGCCTATATGTCACTGTGTCCACTGTAAAGTACATTCCAAACCTGAAAGGCACTTCTAAACACTTTCATCATTTTTGATGGTTTTGGCTAAAAGGTTTGTCAGCGCGTGTGTAGACGCTTTTTGGTGGGATGTATCAGCCACTGTGGCAGGTGAACAATTTATAGCCCCAGTGCTTGCAGGGCAATGTCAGTCATTCCGTCTAATACGTTGGTCGCAAACAATACTGCGACCAAGTCTAAAATACTCCTGGCTGGAATTGCTCACCAGAGGATGACCCCTACTGATCTTGTTGACCCAATGCTCTTTCCTTTAGTGCAATTCAATTCAATTTTGAAACGAATGATAATCTATTCCGTCCTCGACGGCATGCCAACTTGGACAGCGTATTTAACGATGCGCAAAGCCATCGGCTGCACACATATGCTCCCTTGTCTGTGTGACAATGCCCCTGCAGGGGGCAGCCAAAGTGGAGGATACCTTGCAGAACACCACCCACCCACACACACACACACACACACACACACACACACACACACACACACACACACACACACACACACACACACACACACACACACACACACACACACAATATATATGCAGCCAGTATGCAGCAAATGTTATGTGGTGGTGAAGATACGTAGATTAGATTGTGTCTGTGGAAAATGCTGCGCTGCTTGGTTGAAGGATTTAATACAACTATAAAAGAGCAGAAGCACGTATAATTCCTTAGAGCATTGCTGAACAGAGCAGAACACATCAGATCAGCTGAGAATAAAACAAAAAGGTGAAGTCTGGTACAATGTTGGCCTGTGAATGGAAAGGACTGCAGGTCCAGGTATTATGTAATACTACATTATTCGCACGCACGCACGCGCACACACACACACACACACACACACACACACACACACACACACACACACACACACACACACACACACACACACACACACACACACACACACACACACACACACACACACACACACACACACATACACAAACTGTTTTTATTAGGCAGGCAGTCAGTCAGTCAGGCAGTCAGGCAGTCAGGCAGGCAGTCAGTCAGAGAGCTGTCCAGAAAAAAGTATTGTGTGAGCACAAGTATTGACCTCAAGTCAACTCACGCCCGGACTACACCAGGCTTTTCAAAGCGCGCGTATGCGTGGAATTTACTGCGCGCGTACAGCGCATTTGGAAAGATCGAATTGATATCAATGATACCGGCTACACCAGGCACGCGGTTAACGCGAGCCCCGCATACGCAAGCTTTAAAATAGGATTGGGTCTATAAGTGCGCGTATGCATATGCGGGGCTCGCATGTGTCACACGCACATTCTGGTGTGTGCCGGCCGTCAATCTCAAAGGCTCAAAACCGACGGTAGCAACAACAACGCAGCGCTGTAACAAACTAACAAAAACACAGCACTGTAACAAAAACACAACACTGTAACAAACTAACAAAAACACAGCACTGTAACAAACTAACAAAAACACAGCACTGTGACAAAAACACAGCACTGTAACAAACTAACAAAAACACAGCACTGTTACAAAAACACAGCACTGTAACAAACTAACAAAAACACAGCACTGTGACAAACTAACAAAAACACAGCACTGTTACAAAAACACAGCACTGTAACAAACTAACAAAAACACAGCACTGTAACAAACTAACAAAAACACAGCACTGTAACAAACTAACAAAAACACAGCACTGTGACAAAAATACAACACTGTAACAAACTGTAACAAAAACACAGCACTGTAACAAAAACACAGCACTGTAACAACCTGTAACAACAACACAGCACTGTAACAACCTGTAACAAAAACACAGCACTGTAACAAACTGTAACAAAAACACAGCACTGTAACAAACTGTAACAAAAACACAGCACTGTAACAACCTGTAACAACAACACAGTGTTGTATAAGTCAGCGAATTAGCTTTTCTGCTGACATGATTAAAGGTGAAGTGGGTTCTCCTACCTCTATCTTGTCTGTCTTAGCATCTCCCCAGTACAGTTTTCCAGAGGCGTGGTCGATAGCCAGGCCGTTGGGCCAGCCCAGAGAGCTGTTCAGCAGAACCAGCCTTTCAGTGCCATCCAGGTTGGCTCGCTCTATCTTCGGACGCTCTCCCCAGTCTGTCCAGTACATGAAGCTGGGAGATGCAGAGACATGGATTGAGAGAGCAAGAGAGAGAGAGAGAGAGAGAGAGAGAGAGAGAGAGAGAGAGAGAGAGAGAGAGAGAGGTAATAATATGAACGTGTCCACTGACTTTTGTCATACATTTTGCAATACTATATAAGATACAATTAAAGTATTATGTAATACAAAGACGCTCTTACAACACACACACACACACACACACACACACACACACACACACACACACACACACACACACACACACACACACACACACACACACACACACACACAGTAGACCTACCCATTAACGGGGTCCAGGACAATGGCTCTTGGTTCATCCAGGTTTTCAGAGATCAGGATTTTACGGGAGGTTCCATTTAGTCTGGTGACCTATGTTACCATACGACAATTACAATTACACCCAACCCTTTACCCATGAATGAATTATATTAATAAACACAATAAAATCCTAATTTATCCATTTGTAATTACAAGAGTGTACAAATATACATTTTCAGTTACTTTTAAAGTGCAGACAACATTGTATTCAATTAAATAATTGATTTACTTCAATGCGGTCTGTGCCGGTGTCAGTCCAGTACAGGTTCCTGGCAACCCAGTCCACAGCGATGCCGTCTGGGTGGTTGATCTCCGTGGTCACCAGCGTTGTGGCATCACTGCCGTCGATGCGGGAACGGCGGATGGCCTTGACCTCATCGTCCGTCCAGTAAACATAACCTTCCACCGGGTCGTAGTCTATGGCTATGGCATGGCGAATGTTATGCACCTGCAACAGGACAGGAGAATACAATATTTCAATTCAATTAAATCTTTTCAGACCCAGGAAGATCCATATCACAATTAAAAACACAACACAATAAAATAACAGACAGGAAAATAAAAAGTTAATGCAAATAGCCCACATTGTTCAGTTTCTGACATACAAACATGTGCGCCAATGGTTCCACAGTCTAGAGGAGAACCTGACAGAACTGCGTATAGGGTCAGTTATGATAGCGATGATGTCATTTACTGACTCAGATGCCCTACACATAAACCTATACATAAGGCTACGTAGCGTAGCAGAGCAGGTGGGTACCCCGACACTAACAAACATCTGGCTTGCTTGCACTGGAGCTTCTTGGGGCTCTCAGCAGCAGCCTCATGCAGTCATTATAAGCCACTGTGAGTCGTCTGATGCTGCCTTGTCTGTAGCGACACCAAAGGTGGGCAGTATACAGTGGTGTACAAAAGGTTCTAAATAGAGAGTGATCTTCACAGGTACTGAGCACATGCGAAATTTGCAACACAGCATGTCCACTTGAGCATACAGCTTCCGACACTGTCTATATATGTCCCTGTCATCTGAAAGGTCATTGGAGATAATATGGCCCAATTAACACATTGAGTGCCAGGGTTTTTTTAAAACAGGGTACAGTCAGTGCCTGGATTTTTAACAATTTTTGAACCTTTTTCAAGTAGTCACAAAATATTTTCAGTGATCACCGTCCTCACGGTGATCCCCTCATTACACACATAGAGGTCTCGTACAATCGGGGGGAAAAAAATTAAAACATTCGGTAATCCGTTCCATAGTTGCAGCCAGTTGAAAATAGTCAAAAATAGTCAAAAATACATAGTGAAAAAAAAAAGTACACAGGAGCCGAGATACAGACTTAAGTTAACCAGGAAGTGGATTTTTTTCCCCAAAAACGGTTATAACCGTTTTTGGCACACCTCGTTTGGATTATGAAAAACGGCCCGGACCGTTTTTGGCACTCAATGTGATAAGTAACAGTTCCTAAGGGCAGTTCCAGCCAGATAGAAGTCAGGAAAGGTTGATTACAATACACCATTGGTTTTCAACATGGGGTCCGGGGACCTCCCCAGGGGTCCTTGAGGGGGTTCCAGCTGATTGATAGTTAGTAACCAAATGGACCCTTAGGGGTCTGTAACTACAAATGCCATATGACCATATGGACCCTTTAAATTTGTACCCTCTATGTGGTAAATGCGCAAGTTTCTCAGCTGTTCCACAGCTGTATATCCACTGCGTGATTAAATAGGCCTAGGCGGCTACCCTAATCTAAAATCACATCAAAGGATTTCCATCATCATGGATATTTTTGAACACTTGTTAAACTTTGTTACAGAGGTTAGTGAAATTTGAAATGCTGTGTTGATGTATGAGTCCTCTAAAAAGACGTGTATTATGGCACAAGCAGTGTTTGCACACAACTGCTGCCCTGAAAACAGAGGTGACAGCAGACGCATCAGTTTAAGACCGAAGACCGAGTCCATTGATCTATATCGACTGAATCCAATCATTTGTATTCTCTCTCTGTGGGTACCATAACGTGATGTCCATTTTCTTCGTGCCAGGATTTGTTTGTACGCTATAACAACACAGCGTTTCTTCTGTCCACTTGGCATGCCCTGTCCCAGAAAGTCTGGTACTTGTGACTTTGGCTATTCAGTGGAACCTGGTCGATTCCTATGTGTCTGTGTCCGGCAGTATGTTTACACAACAGACCACAGACCGTGGTAGAAAGTGAAAGAAAGTGATGTCCTGTCCGTGGCTTGTTGTGTTGTTTGTTGTTAAGGGGCGGCCATAGCTGAGTGGTTAGTGAGCCCGCCTAGGGAACCAGCTGGCCCTGGTTGCCCCAGGTTCGATTCCAGGCTATCCCAGCATATGTGCCGATGATATGAAATTTGTCCCTGAGCAAGACTCTTAACCCCAATTGCTCACAGGTTCTCATTGGAAACAAGACCGCAAGGACTTTCATGAACGACCTGTTAAAAGGAATTATCCTTATCCTTATTGAACAGTGCGAACAGTGTGTATTTTTGGCTGCGTATCACAGCAAAAGAATAGAATAGATCAAATTAGAATAGAATGAAATAAATGAGGCCAGAACAGAATAAAACAGAATACAGCAGAATAGAATAGACAGTGTGTTTATCCAGTACCTGTAGTACGATGTCAGTGAAGTCTGGTAGGTCCAATGAAATCCTCCTCAGGTCAGTTCGGCGGGCCAACAGCAGAACCTGCTCAGCTCCTGGAAGTGGAAACAGCAGAAACATAAGTTCTGGGAAAATCCTTACACACCGGGTAAATTATTGTTGTTTTTTTACTTTCCATCATCAAACAATGTCTTACAAGTTACAAAATTCATAGGCTAGCTCTAATTAAAATGTAGACATTCATATTTATTCTAAAGCTGACAGGACTTAGCCCTAGCTTACATTCTCATTATTGGGTTTTTGGATGAGAATGGGGTTAATACAAACTGCTACAGAATACTGCTTTTATCATTTATCTTTTATTTTATTTGATTGGACTTAGATATATATATATATATATATATATATATATATATATTCATGAGCCAAACTCAAATCCTGTAGGTCAATCAGCTCTCTCTCTCTCTCTCTCTCTCTCTCTCTCTCTCTCTCTCTCTCTCTCTAATCTCTCACGCTCTGACGCTCACATGGCCAGCTGCAGCCCAACAACCAATCAGCATCAGGCTTCCATCAGGCCAGAAACCAATCACATTTGACAGTCAGTAAACGGTCCCCTGTTTAACTATACGACTGGAGCGAGGGAAGAATAAATGAAGGGAGAGAAAGAAAGAAAGGGAAGGAGGGAGCGTCTGTGATTCCAATCTTTTCCTCGCTCCACTTCACCTCAGACACAAAGCGTCCTTAAAGACACCCCCACACACATACACACACACGTGCGCGCACGCACACACACACACACACACACACACACACACACACCGCTGCCACCACGATAACAAACACCTTCAATTTAACCAGCCAAGCTCAACAAATTAGAGACATAGATGCTTGCTCATTTTCTCTTACAAATACACACACATGAACACACACACACACACACACACACACACACACACACACACACACACACACACCCCCACACACGCACACACGCACACACGCACACACGCACACACACAGAGTTGAGTCTGACAAAGAGGTATTGTGTTTATATTGTCAACAGGCTTTGAGTGACTGGATGGCATCCTTCACTCAAACTTAATGCATTCATATTAGGCCTAATGGACACACACACACACACACACACACACACACACACACACACACACACACACACACACACACACACACACACACACACACACACACACACACACACACACACACACACACACACACACAAAGAGACATACCGGCAAACACAAACAAGCTACCAGAGTGTATCTTGTGGCAGTAGAATAAGGCTCTATTGTTTTATGATCGTGGGAATCAATATGGTTGCTGGTTAGTTTCTGCCCCCACTTCTGGGGAAAGTTTCACTTGCGTGCAATGGGAATATATATATATATGTGTGTGTGTGTGTGTGTGTGTGTGTGTGTGTGTGTGTGTGTGTGTGTGTGTGTATATATATATATATATATATATATATATATATATATATATATATATATATATATATATATATATATAAATATATACGCACTGGCATTAGGTGGTTACATTAATATAGGTCTGAAAATATCAGCAAAAGTTAAAAAGAGAAAAGGTTCTGCCAAGCAGCTATCAGACAATGACAGTATTGGCCAGTGGGGTTGTCTCCTCTAAAGTTTATGTTTCGATTTCCAGACACCCTGCTGGTTTACAGGTCACACACAGTGTGTCATATTGTGTTATGCTGTGATATGCTGGCTTCTTCCGTACCAGGTTTGCACGTCTTGCCGTCCTCTTTGAGCTGCACTCCAGTGGGACAGGCGCAGCTGTAGAAGGGCTGGACGGGAGACAACAGGCAAAGGTGGCTGCAACCGCCATTATTCTCACTGCAGGGAGTCTGGACTGGAGCGGCAGAGAGATGGAGAGAGACAGAGAGAAGGAGGCAAAGGATAAACAGAGAGTGAGAGAGGCGGGAGGAATAGAGAGAGAGAAAGAAAAACATAATTACCCCAGAATCCCCAGAAAAATAGGATTGAAAGGACAATCATTAGCTTTCCAATCCTGATAGCAGTTCCTAATCATTGCCTTTGTGTTTCCACAGCCTGTCAACACTTCTTCCAGTTTTCAGTTTTAATCCCATTTGAATTTTTAGTTGTATTATTCGAATATATTCAAATAAAAAATGTCTGTGTATTTTGTGAATACTCTGTATTTGTGAATGTATTGGTTATTGCTGTCTCTGTTTTATATGCAGAGCGACGACGTTCATATTAACTTGCTGTGTGCAGTGCATGCACTCAAACTTTATTGTTGATCATGCGAGACGTGATGAAAGCATTTGTTTTCACATCGGTAGGTCAGGAAAAGATTCGGTAGGTCATTCGATTCGTTACTCATTTATGGAGAAAATGTTTTAAACAACATTCGAATGGCAATTACACAATGTAAACAACATTCGAAGGTTATACATTCTTTTCATATTTGAATTATATTCGACTCCCAAATTTCGTTCTGACAGCACTAACACACACACACACACACACACACACACACACACACACACACACACACACACCCCCACCCCCACCCACACCCACACCCACACACACACACACACACACACACACACACACACACACACACACACACCACTTACTATAGGGCTGTCTTTGCGGCCCCAGGACTTGGATGTCCATGGGAGAGTAAATGCCACTGAGTATTTCTCTGGTCTTGTCTCCGCTGTGTTTGTTACAGGCGTGGATGGAGCGCGTCTGCCAGTCTGTCCAATACAACGTCTCATCAGACAGCGTCAAGGCAAAAGGATGGGTCAGCGTGCCCTCAACCACAGTCTCACTGGAAGGGGGTGAAAACAAAAGCACACTTTTAGTTAGATGCTGTGTGTGCGCGCGTGTGTGTGTGTGTGTGTGTGTGTGTGTATGTGTTTGCATTTGCAGCAGCTTAACCACTTGAACCTATTTTGTGTGGTAAAAAGAAAAGGTTAAATTGTGAAAACAGCCCAATGTACAAGCTCTGTAAATGTTTTGGCCTATAACAACACGACCGAAATAGGGACACCAGGTTGAAAGTTAAGTGTCACATCAATCAACATTAAGATGGAGGGAAAGAAAACTATAAAATAACATGAAGGATGAAAGTGTGTGTACGTGTGTGTGTTCCACATTGTATGTCAAAAGAGAACATATTTTAACCCATTAAACCCAGGAAAGCATCTGTGTCGTTTTAGATTTTAGCTATATATATAGCAACATAGGTTTCTCAGAAAACTCTTAGGATTTAGAACAGTGGTTTAGAACAGTGGTTCTCAAAAATAGCAGATGTACAAGCTCACACAGCGCGTTACGAAACATCTGCTATTGTTGAACTTTTTTGAAAAATCTTGAAAGTGTTTGAAAAATCTTGAATCATTTTGAACTTTATAACACAAATCTTCTCTTCTGGGGGTCCCTGGCACAGATGGGGGGTCCGCCAACAAATAAATGGGGGTCCTTGGCACAAAAAAAGTTTGAGAAATACTGATTTAGAAGGCCTTTGTAGAATCGGCCTCGGGTCTTAATGGGTTAAAAGGCGAGTCGAAATCCTTTCCAGAGTTAGAGTTTATTTTAGTAACACATGCAGGCAAACATACAGACAAGGCACACGCGCTTGCGCGCCTACACGTGCACACACACATACTTGGACGGCGGTTCAAAGGAGTCTTGTGTTTAGAATATCAATACTGCAGAAACCTGCCTTCATCAATCATGGTTTTAAGTCTTGCTACGTGAGCGTGTGTGCGTGCGCGAGTGTGTGTTGTAATACCGTGTGTGGAGGGCCAACATAGGTTAAGGTGAAAAAACAGAAAAAACTAGCTCCAGATTTCACTGCTCCGCTGCGTTTAGTGTGTGCGTGCGTGCGTGCGTGTGTGTGTGTGTGTGTGTAGTTATTAAAAAAACAGCAAATTGTTTCATTACTCAGAGCTGTCAGACACATTCAGATGAAAAGGGCCTCTTTCTCGCCCTCTGTTCTCATCTCCCTCTCTCTATTTAACACTTTCTCATTCTATCAATGTTTTATTCTCTCTCTCTCTCTGTCTATCTTTGTGTCGATCTCTGCTGGTACTGATCAATGAGCCTACATACTCTTATCACCATGACCACACTTTTGAGCAAAACAGTACTGTACTGCAGTGGTTCTCAAAGTGGGGTCCAGGGGCCCCCAGGGGTCCTTGAGGGGGGGTCCCCCACAACATGTGTTAATATAGTATGTTTAACAACTTTAGCTGTATTTTATGCTTCGGTTTTCAAAAATAGCTGATCTTCAAGCTCACAATGTGTCGCACTGTGGCGCATTGTGAGGTTGTACATCTGCAATTTTTAGCCAATCTTGAAAAAGTTTGGGAGATTTTGAATACTTTTTATTTATATTTGAACACAAATCTTCTCTCATGGGGGTTCCTGGCACCAAATCTTTTCGAAAGGGGGTCCGAGGCCAAATACATATTAATTTGGGGGTCCTATTTGGGAGAACCACTGCTGTATTGTATGCAGCTACGCGGTCCGAAAATGCACCAAAATGCATCAACATTTCTCATCTTTTTTTTTTTACCAATAAACTGATTCTATATATAGACTATAACTCAGACCATTAAACCCAAATATCTAATGGAGTAAACAAGTGTAACAACAAACCATTACTTCATTACATTGCAATTAGTATTGTATATCAATCCCCCCCAAAAAATGAACGTTCAGAAATTCTGGTGGTGCATTTAAATCCTCCATAAAATAAAATTGGGCGTATTGCTGACCGATGGCTAAACACTGACAGGACGGCACTGACTGACCTACAGTAAGGGAGTATGGAGAAACCCTCTGAAATGTTTTCCAATGCTCTGAGGGCTGCGTGATCTGCGGGCCAAAGTCAATGTTGTACCATTATGAGTCCTTGAGAATATTCCTGGCCAAAATGTACGGCCCTCAATCAGCAGTTGTGTTGCAAAAGTCTGTCCGTTAGTTAGAGGCTAACTAACAGACTGACCTTTGCAACACAACTGCTGATAGAGTCCAAGAGTTGAACTGTATGTCAGTGACGGAAGAAGCACTCACATGTTTTACTTGAGTAAAAGTATCAATACAGCAATGTAGATGTACTCTGTTACAAGTAGAAGTCCTGTATTCAAAATGTACTTGAGTAAAAGTACAAAAGTATATCTCATTGTGTAGAATGTCCCATTTCACAAGTTCAAAATGTATAAAAGATCTTTTGAAAATATCCGATCGATTGTAGATCTGCTATTTTCGAATGGCCAAAATATATATACGGCTCAAGTGGTTAGTATGTTTTGTAATAATAATCATAAAAGTAACTAGTAACTAAATTTCAAATAATTGTAGTGGAGTAAAAGTACAATATTTGTCTCTGAGATGTAGTGGAGTAGAAGTAAAGGTACTCAAGCAAAGTACAAATACCTTTTTTTTAAAACTTAAGTACAGTACTTGAATAAATCAATGTACTTGTTACATTACACCACTGACTGTATGTCAGTTCATCCGCCTTGCCAAGTCAGATTGATCAATGTTAGAACTGATCTATGATGACTAGTAGTACATAGATCATAGATGTGTGTAATGCGTCCATTACGTCGTCTTACATGTATGTGAGAGAGAGAAAGCCTGTCTATCAGAGCCGCATCACATTCTCCAAGTTTTATTTTATTCACATGTGCAATCAGTTTTAACGCAATCAATATGTGGAGAGGGGCGGAAATGGCCAGAATAAAAAGCAATTGGGCAGTACAATAAGAATTGGATGAGAGGGGGAGGGGGGGGCTGGAAAAAAGGTCAAAGTTAAGGTGAAAGATTGAGACAGAGAGGGGAGTGGATGGATGGCCAATAGATGGACAGAGAGACACAGACTGATTGGTTTCTGAATGTGGGCGGGCAAGAAAGGCAGCATTGGAGTGGCAGGGGTCAATCAGAGTGAGAAAGAGAGGGAGAGACAGAGAGAGACAGAGAGAGAGAGAGAGAGAGAGAGAGAGAGAGAGAGAGAGAGAGAGAGAGAGAGAGAGAGAGAGAGAAGCCATAGGCCTGTGTATGGTGCAGTGTGTTTTCATTGGGGCCTCCACACCAGAGCTCTGTTTGTGTTGGACAACTCTCACATACTCTCATTCTCTCTCCATTCCTTTCTCACTTTCTCTCCTTCACTGTGTCCCGCCTGCCCTGTTTTTCTCGCCCTCTCCTCCTACTGTACTAGCACTGCTGCACTCCCTCTCTCTTCTTCTCCCCTCTTCATCCTTTGCCTCACACACACACACACACACACATTCCTACTCTACCTCCATTAGCTGTGTTATGATGGAGGTTCAACAGGGTTAGTGTGAGTTCAGGTCCATCTGTGGGACATCAACAAGAGGGCCCTGTAGGTAGAGTGTGTGTGTGTGTGCGTGTGCGTGTGCGTGTGCGTGTGCGTGTGCGTGTGCGTGTGCGTGTGCGTGTGCGTGTGCGTGTGTGTGTGTGCGTGCGTGCGTGTGTGCGTGCGTGCGTGCGTGCGTGCGTGCGTCTGAAAAAGTGGCCGCACTCAAATACACATTGCCCTATCTTTCTCCTCGAAGTAAAAAGTCTCTCAGATTCTCCCTCTCAGTCTCTCTCTCTCTCTCACACACACAGACACACGCAGAGTCGCAGACACACGCAGGCACGCACGGCCGCTCACCTGCCCACACACACGCACACGCACACGCACACGCACACACACACACACACACACACACAGCTCCTTACCGTGAAGATCCATCCAGGTTAGCTCTGTGGATGAAGCTGAGCTTGGCGTCGGCCCAGTACAACTTCTGCTCCACCAAGTCTATAGTCAGACCATTAGGCCAGTATATATCCACATCCACTATCACTTTCCTATTGGACACGGACAGAGGGAGAGAAAGAGGGAGACAAAATGAGCTCTAAGAACACATCTTTTTCCAAATCCTAGAAAATATTTTTTTTACCTGATAATCTCTGGAATACAGATGGACAAATAACGTGACATCCACATAGTATTTCATAACATTAGGTGGAACAGCAACCATATAACTCCAATTAGGATTTAAAGATAATAATAATAATAATATGTAAAATATTAAAAGAATCAGCCTACACTGAGTTATTTATACACACAGTGTGATGGCTGACAATGTCTCCCATGAAGCAAACAGTGTGGTGTGGAGTAAAAGAATCATCATGTCCCTGGAAAGCACTGAGGCAAACCACTGATCACAGGCAATAAAATGACAAAAATACCCAGGAAAAAAAATACTGCAATGACCTTCCGCTCCCACAAACAGAAAACACCACATACATCAATGAGCAAAAAGAAAAAGAGAAAAGAAAAATCTTCTAATCCGGACAAATTTTATTTTATACTATACGCGCACCGAAAATGGCCGATCTACAAGCTCACAACACCTCGCAGTGCAATGTGTTGTGAGCTTGTAGATTGGCTATTTTTGGTGTGTGACACCACGCACGACAAAGTATATCAAGCCCTTAAGTTTGCTTCTGCAGGACCATGCCGATACGTCCACAAATATGTGACTGTACATACAATGAAAACATTAGAGAGTGGAACAGTATGTAAAATGGATGTACTGCACCCAGAATGGTTATGGCTTCAACGTTCATGTAGGCAAACAAAGGCTGGTAGGCTCGTTAGCTTTGGCAGAACAGTACCTGTTGCTGCCGTCCATGCCAGCGCGCTCTATCCTTGGCTCCTCCCCCCAATCGGTCCAATACATGTAGCTGGAAACAAGGAGAATGGGGAAAAATAGAGTTATACACTGCATATATGTGATGAAGAATGCGTGTCACTCTCAATTCTTAATGTCAATTGGTGTAAAAAGAATACAGCATGCAGGATGTTCATAACATTGATAGAACGATAGGTTCGGTGGTTCCTCTAGTCGATGAGATCTCTTCAGGGTCCTTCCGTTCAAGGGATTTGAGCCCTTAGAACCCTCTGGAAGACCCAAAATCCTGATTGTTATTATTATTCCTGTTTAGATCTTCCAGGTTAGTGATCTTCAGCAAATCGTTGTATCGCTTTTCCAAATAAGCGATTCTCAACTCCTTGTTCTTCACGGAGGAACCTAGCTCCTCAATGGACTCTTTCTGCTCAGCTACGGGATGTTTTTAAAATGGCAACTGTGGGGCGCAGCTCCTTTCCAATGTTGTCAATTTTCACCATTAGCTTTTCCTCCATTCCACGCAGCACAGGATGCATAGCTTCGTTCAGCAATGGCAGGGGAATCTCTTTCATTGTATCTTTTAATACAGGCTGCATAAAAATAAGAACACTAACCGACCTTTCCGAGCAGTTTCTTAGACGTTTAAAATTATTCATAGCGCTGTACAGGCAACAATAATGGACTTCTAATTTGTAAAATAAGTATGCGCCTCCTCAGAGTTCAACAAACGCGTCCTACTCGGCCGCCAGCTTCCCGGAACTCCCATTGAAATAAATAGTTGAACCCATCAGATTGTCTGCAGGCCTCAATTAAAGCCTGGAGCTTGATTTACTTAAGGGGCTTCCTTCCAGACTGACTACCTCATCACCGCCAAGCTTATCAGCTAGGGTTTGCCGATCTTGGATGTCTTCCAAACTCCCACATCTTGCATGCTTGCGACCTGTGAACATCCTACTAATGACGTCTACAAAGCTGGCATAAATCATCGTACTTTTGAGGGGCGCACACTCTGGAATCCAGAAGATGCAGAGCAAGTCTTCCTTCTTTGAATCCTTGGGTTTCGTAGGTGACGTCGTACAGCGCATAGCGGCAGTCGTCCGCAGGCAGCATCTCTATAAAGTGCTGGTAGGGGGTCCATGACGGTGGTTCCTATGTCTCCCTGCAGGATCTCTTTGCCTACGTCAAGGACAATCATCTCGTTGTCCTTGCTCACGCAGAACATCATAGCTTTCCTCGTCTTCTTCTCGTCCCCAGCCTTATGGATCTTCATGTCATTGACAATGGCATTTACTTCAGCTGACACTTTTGATTCTTTTCATTCCGGAGGCCATTGCTTTAGTTACCTCAGGTGGTGGATTGGGTTGTAGAGTTGCTTGTGGGAATAGTTTGTTGAGCCTGTTAGGTCTCATTTGCCTCTCTTCTGATTCGTTCCAGGTGTTGCGGTCTGATGTTGACCGTTCAGAACTGTATTTGTTGGTGATCTCATGTCAGATGTCCTCTGTAACAGTATATATTCAGATGATACTATGTATTCAAATGACATAATATAATATATAATCTTGTATATTATACTGTAACCTTTGACCGTATTTCTAAGGGAATATGTGAGAGAGACATGGTGGATATTGGATTGGGGGAGGGTATAGTATTGGTGTTGAGCTTGTTGTCTCTCCACTCTTTAGAGTTAATATGAATTCAAATAGAATGAATGGGTCCTCCTTGTCCTGTTTAAAAAAGAAGATGAAAAGGCTGCTAAAAGTCCTAAAATACTGAACTCTGTGTGTTCCTTGAACCATTTTGGACAGTTCAATTAAAGGAGACACTAGAACAGAACACACAAACACAAGTTTCACTAAGTTACAATTCTGTCTCTCTTTCTTCTCTCTCTCTGTGTCTCTGTCTCTGTCTGTCTAGCCATTTGAAAGTTACGGTACGTCCGTGTTATTGTAATGTGGTGAACTCTGCCGGAGAGCAGCTACTTTCCACGCAGATACTTGACTGTAAGTAGAAGGATTACAATAACAACTCCCCAATCTGCTCTATGTATTACTGGGAAGGACAGGAGAGGAGAAATAGAGAGACAGAGAAAGCAGTCTCGTTCCTGCATCATAACCACAGTCAGGAGAAGATATATTAAATATCTATTGAATTTTCTGTCCGTCCAGCTGTCCTCTCTATTTTTCTTTCCACTCTTGATTTCCAGTCATTCTGTCTCATTTTACATTTTATTTCTTTCATTCTATTATTCCAGTCCAGTCTTTCTTATAGGAGTGCAGTCAGTGTGTATACTTTTTAGACGCATGTATAAAAAGAGAACAGAATTCAAACTCAAAACTTAAAGAGTACATGGAATTGGATTTGACCACCATAACAGACCAAATGAGAGAAATACCAACTGTGTTTTGTTATGTAAAGAATAGCATATACAATGTACATTATGCATCCGTGTGTGTGTGTGTGTGTGTGTGTGTGTGTGTGTGTGTGTGTGTGTGTGTGTGTGTGTGTGTGTGTGTGTGTGTGTGTGTGTGTGTGTGTGTGTGTGTGTGTGTGTGTGTGTGTGTGTGTGTGTGCTGACACAGTTTTAGAGTAACAGACAGATCAGCATTCCTTTGGCCAGTGGGGTAGAAACAACAATTACAGCTCAGGAAACCGGAGGGAGAGAGAGAGAGAGAGAGAGAGAGAGAGAGAGAGAGAGAGAGAGAGAGAGAGAGAGAGAGAGAGAGAGAGAGAGAGAGAGAGAGAGAGAGAGAGAGAACGGTAGAGGAAGAAAAAAGGGGGGGGGGGTGATTTAGTCATTAGTACTGCTAACATCTGAAGGAAATGTTATCAAAAGGCTGAAGCTTTACTGGTGATACCAAGAGAGACAACTACACAAAGACTACACGCACACGCACGCACACGCACACACACACACACACACACACACACACACACACACACACACTAGAGCCCGGCCGCTGCCAATTCTTTTTTTTATGTCCGATTCAGATCCCGATTTTGTGAGCAACCAAGACCACTGATTACCAATGTTTTGACTAAAAAGTTCATCATTTTCTAATCAATTTGAATAATGTACATTTGATTAGAGTTTGTATTTAAGAACATTTAACTTGCAAGTAAACAAATACATAGAAATAAACACAAATAACGTTTGGATATAAAACATAAACACATAAAATGTTTCTTTATTTCATTCAACCACTTAACCTCAATTCAAAATCTTTCAAAAATAGCAGATCTACAATCTATCGGCCAGACCGATATATCGTTTGGGCTCTAAAACACACATGCACGCACGCACTTAGTCACTCACTGAAGCTCGCACGCACGCACACAAACCTGTTTACACTAGGAGCACCGTTAAGCAACCCCAGGTTACAAGAAAGTGTTTTATTAGGGTCTGGAGCTGTCTAACAATATTAAGGTTATTAATGTTATATACCAGGCTAAAGTGCCTGGTTGGCAACCACAATGCAAAGTAGAGATTATTGGAATATTCAGCGGTCACATTAGAGTAAAATCGCTACATTTGATATGACAACTTCTGATCTCTCCTTTTGATGGTCAAATAAAGACCATATTATTTTAGTGTCCAAAAGCAGTTGTACTTGTTGTTCCCTCGAGTTAATCAGTGACAGACAAGCTGGTCTGAAGTTCACATCCAGGGTAAAAAGCTATTTTTCTCAACAAACAGCTGTAATATGCCCCTCTGTTCTATTCTATTCTATTCCAAGAGGACTAAATCTATCAGCAGAAATAAATCTATCAGCTAAGAAGGGCAGGTTTTGCTGACATATAGTGTTTCCATGCATACCCACACACACACACACACACACACACACACACACACACACACACACACACACACACACACACACACACACACACACACACACACACACACACACACACACACACACACACACACACACACACACACACACACACACACAGTCCATATTGAGAGCATGGAAATTACAATGTGAGATTAAGCACAACAGAGAAAGGAAACGCTCAGCTCACAAATACACTCGTCAACTTCTCGATTGGATTCGTTTCCTTTCAGCCCTCTCCCTAGATCTTTTGTCCGTTGTCTGACCCTATTATGTCCCATAATATGATAAATAAAAAAATAGATTAATCAAATAATCAAATGACAGAAAAAAAAATGTATTCAGGTTTAGCAATTAAATAAGTTTGGTTAGTGATGATGTGATATTCAAAACGTGCCACCGTGCCAGCTAGTCTTTCCATATAATAAAATGAAAAGACAGCCCGTGTTTTTGACTGCAGGATAAACATATTGAGCAATTTCAAGATGCTTGTTTGGGCTCAGATAAAACGGTTTATGGTCTAAATTAATTGCAAACATTAATCAAGCAGTGTAGAAGAATTATCAACAGATTAATTGATTTAGAAAATGATCATTAGTTGCAGCACCTAGTCTCCTGCTTCCTTACGGGTGCATTTGGTTATCTTAAGCCCTATTTTCAATATTATATCAAATAACCAGTCTACAAGCCCAAAACGTGTTGCAAAGTGACGCATTGAGAGCTTGAAGATCTGCTATTTTCACTATTTTTGAAAAAAAAGTTTGAACATGTTCGCCTATAAGGAGTCAGGACATGCCCAAATTGGGGACGCCAGGGTTAAACTTGTTAAAATTAGCACTCAGGATATTACAGTGCAACATTACAGGTGTCTGCCAAAACAGGGGTAGCAGCCACCGTGTTAATAAACCCATGCCATGTCATGATTTATGGCTTCATGTGTGCAAACGGCCTTGGCAAAGACTCAACAAGTGTGTGGGACTGTGCTGCTGGGTGATGACACCGTCATGGCATGCAAGGTATTGTTCATAGTGGTGGAAAACACTGTCTCAGTGCTTCCATGACTCTTGTCCCAAAGGATGTGCATGTATGTATGTATGCTATACATAGAGACTATAAATACATACAGATTCAGGGACCTCCCGAGTCCCCACACAAAGGACCCCCACTCTAAGACATGCTACTACTGTGTGTGCGTGTGTGTGTGTGTGTGTGTGTGTGTGTGTGTGTGTGTGTGTGTGTGTGTGTGTGTGTGTGTGTGTGTGTGTGTGTGTGTGTGTGTGTGTGTGTGTGTGTGTGTGTGTGTGTGTGTGTGTGTGTGTGTGTGTGTGTGTGTGTGTGTGCCTGCGTGTGCGTGTGTGTGTGTGCATTTGCTGCAGCTTAGCCACTTAAACCTATTTTGTGTGGTAAAAAGAACATTTAAAATAATGAAAACAGCCCAATGTACAAGCTCTGAAAATGTCTTGACCTATAATAACACGACCGAAACAGGGACACCAGGTTGAAAGTGATAAGAAATGAGGTGTCACATCAATCAACATTAAGGTGTTGATTGAAGGTGTGTGTGTACTTGTATTACTATACATGTGAAGGTGAAATGTGCCCAAACGTATAGTATAGTACAATTAGCAAAATAGATAGAGTGAGGAGGACCATTTTCCAGGTCCTCACAAGAAAAATGGTTGTTTTATGGTTAAAAAAGGTTTGGGGAGTTAGGCTTACAATTAGAAAAAGATTCAGGTTGGGGTTAGGATCAGTGTTGCCATGTTCGCTGATTATAAGCGACTTTGGGCTTGTTTGTGCGTGTGTGCGTGTGTGTGCGTGTGCGGGCGTGCGTGCGTGCATGTGTGTGCCATTGTTGAAGCCACTGTTGGGCTGGGTTTAGCACTATATTCCAGGCCTACTGCATAAAATACAACTTATTGTTGTATATTTTTACGTGGTGTGTGAATTTATGTGTAGGTGTGTGTGTGTGTGTGTTCTGTTTACCGATGAGCAGGGTTGAGCGCTATTGCCCTGGGCTGGTCCAGGTCCAACCAGAACAGGACTTTCCGTGAGGTTCCATCCAGGTTTGCAACTTCAATCCGATTGGTCTCAGAGTCTGTCCAATACAACTTCCTTCCCAGCCAATCGCATGCGAGCCCATCGGGACTATCCAATCCAGAGACAACTACAGCCTGGCCTGTTCCTAGTGCCTCTTTCAGTGCTATGGATAGAGAGAAAGAGAGCAGAGTAAGTGTCACATAATGGCATACTGTACCTTTAGGGCAGCGAGTAAGTATTGTTTTAGTAGCCATCACGTTTTATTTATGGGGACGGGCAGCAGGAAAGCTGAGTGGGAGAGGAGAGCATAGACTCGAGGAGTTCAATCTGGGAGAATTCAGTCTTGGGTCTGTGTGGATCAACAGACAGGGGTTTTAACCACTACGCTGTATCACCATGTGTTGAATATGTTATCAATTAATTCATCTAAACACAGAATTTTTTTTCTAAATGTTTGCTTCTTTCTTATATTATTTGACAATTTGGCCAATGTATGACCAGTTTTTATACTATTAAAAAAAAAGGCAATTACTGCATAAAAAGTATAAACAAACTATACTATAAAATCCCACAGGTTGAGAACCACTGCAATAGCAGACTATTGCACTACCGTAGCACATCGCATGTCTTTATGTGTCTATATAAACACTTGGCAAACACAGCCTGGTTAATATCCCCCCAGAGTCTGGTGTGTTTCTACAAGGGCGAGTTTATATTGATAGCAATACAGTTTGGAATGTCCCCCATGCTCTGGTTAAGGAGACAAAGTATTATGTCAATGTAACCATGTACCAAGTCAAGCCTTCTAGAGAGGACAATATTTCTGGGGGCGCCAGGAAAAATATTGCCTAGGGCGCCAAATTGCCTAGCACCGGCCCTGGTGACAGCCCTAGTAAGAGTCAGTAATAAACAGTCAGTATTAAACATCAAGGCAGTCTTACAGTTGGATGACTGGTTCCAGTGGGTCTGTTTGATGGCCTCTTCGCTGACGTCCGTCCAGAATATCAGGCCCTCCGAGTACAAGAAGTCCACAGCCGCAGCGTCCTCCAGGTCACTCACGACGACCGCTGACTCCCCCCGCACGCCGTCCGCATCGACCAAACGCACGTCACGCCGATTCGCAAACAGGAGAAGAGGGGAGCCTGGAGAGAAGGGAAAGGGTATAAAGAGAGCATAGGATGAGGATGGAGGCCATGTTATTATTACTTTGGGGAGAGGAGAGGAGAGGAGAGGAGAGGAGAGGAGAGGAGAGGAGAGGAGAGGAGAGGAGAGGAGAGGAGAGGAGAGGAGAGGAGAGGAGGGGAGGGAGAGGAGGTAAAAACTCTGGCCATACTCCTTTCTCCAGGGAGAAAAATGGCCAGAGTAAAAATGTTGAAAAATATAAACCACCACAACACAGACTGTTGATGCTTACACAGTGTGACGTGGGAGTTTGGTGAAAACAGTAGGTTATTTGTCAGTCTCAAGTCATTTGTCAGTCTCAAGTAAAGGAGCCAATCTTCGTTCCTACTCTCACTTATGGTCATGAAATGTGGATCATTACCAAAAGAACGAGTTCATGGATACAATCGGTCGAAACAGGGTTTCTCAGGAGGTTGGCTGGCATCTCCTTTATGGATAAAGGTTAGAAGCTCAGTCATCGATGAGGGACTCTGAGCAGAGCCCCTGCTCCTTTGTATAGAAAGGAGCCAGTAGTTGTTTCGGGCATCTCTAGGATGCCTCCTGGTCGCCTCCAGCTAGGAAGAGGCCACAGGACAGACTGAGGACCAGGTGGTGGGATTATCTCTACGCTGGCCTGGGAATGCCTCGGGAACCCCCAGTCAGAGCTGGCTAATGTGGACACAGAAAGGGAAATTTGGGTTTCTCTGCTGGAACTGCTACCTCTGCGACCCGACTTCGGATAAGCGGTTGAAGATGATTGTATCGGTGGTAAGGGGCACGTGCTGTGTGATAATAACCACAAATAATGTTGTTTCACAATGGACCTCAGTGAATTTCAACAGTGATAATTAATAGTTACCCGGCCACCCCAGTGAAACTACACTAACCCATCAAGGCAGGACCTAAGAAGACATACGTGAAATTGACTAAAATCATTATCTCTGTAACGGCATTTTGGGCCATTAGACGCTGTACTTGAAAAGTGACCTGTAGACGAGAGGGACGGAGCCTATTATAACGTGGACGATAACCCAGATTGTGAGATAACTCATTATGTCTGAAGCGCGTTATAACACCCCCCCCCCCAAAATAAATAAATCATAATAATCATAATAAAGTAAGAACCTCCAATAAGAACATAAGTAGCTTTTCTCTGTGCACTACTGCATGTCAGCTGAATGTTCATCATGATAGGGGAATTCAGAGTTTCATTAAGTTCAACAAATAAATAAAAAACCTGAATACCAGTAAAAACTGAACACGAAACCAATTTCACTGATGTAAATAAACATGAACGGAATATGAGACAGAATCCAATCCAAGTCTGTGTGACTTGGTTAAACCAAGATGTTTTTTCTTTTAAAGAAATTTGACATTAAATTTAAGACTTTTTAATACTTTTTTTATTGGAATTTTTGTACTTAAACTCTTTTAAGGCAGGACAATTATAAAACACAATTTGAGATATGTTAAAAGACTTTTTTCAGGATCTGCATTCTGCAGACAGCACTGGTAGTTGGCATCCCAGTGACACAGGCCCGAGCTGACACGATAGCTGACACAGGGCCTGTGGTGAGCCCGGTGGTTTGGTCTGGCAGCGTGGCACTGCTGGCATGCTGTGTTCTGGCACCAACATGGCCAACTCTAATTCCCTCAGCAGCGCGCGCGCACACACACACACACACACACACACACACACACACACACACACACACACACACACACACACACACACACACACACACACACACACACACACACACACACACACACACACACACACACACACACACACACACAGAGCTGTCAGTCAGAAAGAAAACCTTCCAATCTCCACAAGAGGCACATTTTTCAACAAAGAAGAAGAAAAATAGCTGTATTGTCTTGAATGACAACCACGCATTTTTTTTGTTTGTTTTCTTTTAGTTTTTTTGGGTGGTTTTTAAGGCTCATGGAACTTACTCAGCATTTAGAGGACTGTGTTGACTTTGAATCCAAGGAAAATACAAAACAAGTGTAAGGGCGCGCCCCCACCAAGAGTTGGCTGGCTGCTGTTTGCAGAATCTGCCAATGCATTGTCAATGCAAATGCGTTGATTCACGCAAGAGCAGATTTTTCCGCCTCTCGCGCAGACCTTGCGTTTATCTGCTCTCCGCGACTAAGCATAAAACTGCTGGAGGCAGGCGCTGATTTTCTCCCTCTGTCCAATCGGGTGAGTCGAAGGCGGACCGTCTCAAGACTCAGGAAGCAACATGGTGCTCAAGGCAGCAGGCGTAGGCTCCTGAAAGTGAGTGACAGGCGCGACACTCCCGTTTTTTAGAATCCGCTGGCTGCAAAAAACTGTGGCCGCGCACAACCTGCGTTTATCAGCGGCCAGCCAACTCTTGGTGGGGGCGCGCCCTAAAAAGACTTTTCAGGTGAAGTGAACCAGTTAGATTCTTGTCAAAATTGTCATTTAGGCAAATTCAGTGCCAATGAAGAAAGAAAGGATGAAAAAAAAAAAGCAAATTGAGTTGGGATCTTTACACAATGACCGCCACACACACAGTAAAGTCTGCACTATGAAAAATGTTGGTAAAAAATGTTGCACAAATCACATTCCTAACAATTAGACCTATGCCTCAATCATATTGTGTTGTGCACTTTATTAGGTTTAGGGCTATCATGTCTAAACTTCATAAACTTTTTTGCATTCAGTGCTTCCAATTTCCCAAAATAGTAACCACAGAATTGAATTGGCCTATATGATACCAGATCTGGTCACATTCAAATAAAATTGACTTGACTCACAATACACAATGAAGAATTTCAGCCCAATGTCTGTACCAGGTGTATGGAAGGAAATGAGCTAGCCCTGCTTATAATTACATTATGTACATGTAATGTAAAAGACATGTACAGCAAAGCAGACTGGGAAGTCTCGGTCAAAAATGAAAGGGACAGTTGTGTGTCTAAAAGGAAATCTCGAATCCATGAAAATAATTCCAATTAATTTAAATGTGTAATAGGTCATTATCACAGGTTTTGCTTGACTGAGGATGAGGATTAAAGCCCCATACTGGTGT
Source organism: Gymnoscopelus braueri (assembly GCF_963280865.1). Taxonomy (NCBI): domain Eukaryota; kingdom Metazoa; phylum Chordata; class Actinopteri; order Myctophiformes; family Myctophidae; genus Gymnoscopelus; species Gymnoscopelus braueri. Next base: position 35,231,715 of record NC_137610.1, on the reverse strand, counting down.
CAACACATGTATTGTCTATTCACAGCTTTGGCCATTGATGATACATACATATATATATGCTACCATAATAACCAAGGGCTGGCCAAGACAATCCAAAAATGTTTATACTCAGTCAGTTGGCAGTGGCACATTAGTATAAACATCAGTATAGAATTTTACCACAACTGCCTGGTGCAAATTCCTATTCCTCTTGACAAATCTGGTTGTACTAGTGGGTTCAGCAGTAAAACATTCTACATTTAGAAAACTCACAAGTTCACCAAACTAGGATTTTTGGTTGTTATAGCAACAAATAGAAAGGACAACGCAAAACAGAGAACAAGACTGAGAGCGAGGGAGAGAGGGAGAGAGAGAGAGAGAGAGAGAGAGAGAGAGAGAGAGAGAGAGAGAGAGAGAGAGAGAGAGAGAGAGTTTGAGTGAGTGAGAGAGAGAGAGAGAGATAGAAATAGAGAGAGATTGCAGTCATGGGTTCTTCCTGCCATCTCTACACCCAGAGAGGGACACTACAGCTGGGATTAGTTTTGGCTGACCTCCCCTGGCCAGCTGGGCTTTCTGGACCTCAAGAAGACAATCCACGACTACCACATTCAAAAGCCCCTTTTATACATGGAAAACATATCATTGCCAGTTGCCAGATTAACTATTGCAGTGAAGGTAACAGATCTGGCTAGTTCCCACAACCAACAACTGCTTGCCCGGACAAACTGTCAGGGTTGAGAATAGGGACAGTTTATTCTGTCATTTTCTTGGTTGTAGTGTATTTTGGAAACCTTTCTCTGAGACAAGGAATTTTAATTTAGGATTTCTACCAACTGCACATCCTGGTGACCTGGTCTTAATAACCACATAATCAACCTTACATTCCCATTAGCTACTTCTATGTCCACATGCTGAGTAATCAAGGGAGAATCAAATGTTACAAAGTTAGCTGACATTTGTCGACTGACGGCACTGTTGTAAAAACATCCCTTTACCTTGACAAATCTCCTGCTTGTTTGTTTTTATCTCTGCATTATTACGCTTGAAAAAAGGGAGAAGTAAGAAAACACTAATAAGGATTTAAAAGTCTGCTGTCAATGGATTATTTTGAGCAACGGCATTGAAAATAACTAAACTTTTAAACAAGCTCACAATGTTGTCATCTCAAGTTGAGATGACAACATTGTGGAAGCAAAATACAAGGTTACAGGTTAGCGGGATTTTGCATTGAAATTATGATTTGATCATTTATTGTGACAATATGAATTTATTTATTAAATGAAAAAAACGCGGTGAAAAAGCAACGTGTCCCGACAGTTCACCGGTCACTGTGAATATTCACAGATTTGACATTTGATGGAGTCAAGTCTATTGCATGTCTGGTCCAACTGATTCGGACATTCTCACATACAGCCCTCCGGATAACATCTAGATGAGTGAAAGCAGCTATACTTTTATTCTATGGCACGGCACGGCAGATTAAGTTACTTCCAACAAAATGTTTCATTCACACTAGCAGAAAAGAGACATGCAAACAAGTCAATACAAACCCCTGTGTAAATAATGGCTTGAACTGGATTTTACAGATGAGCTCCTCAATGTTGTTTCTGTAAAACCAGCGGCTATAGTAATTGTTTTGCTTCATAAGATATTTCATAGCATTGATCTATTTGTTGAAAATGGGCCCGGACTGCAGGCCTAGTGGTCCGGGCACCTAGGCTCTCATGTCTAATGTAGCCTGACAGTGCATTGTGGGTTCGAGTCCCGTTCCCAACAATTTTTACTGCATGTCTCTCCCCATCTCTCTCTCCTTGTTTCCTGTCCATCTACACTTTCCACTATAAATAAAGGCAGAAAAGCCCCCAAAAAAAAACAACAACAAAAAAACTTGAAAATGAACAGACACATTTTGTTTTCTGGATTCCTGTTCATAGATTATAGCTGCTACTACGACTGCCCCTGATTATTTTGTCTGTTCATTTCTTCCCAAAAGGGAAGATTTATTCCCAAAAGTAAGTTTCACCTACTTCTAAGTTTCTTCACCTACTTCCAGTAGATTCTGGTTCCGGTAGAATAAAACCTGTGTTGAGTAATCATAAGTTCTTATTTGGAAATCCACCCAGTTTTAAGAGGAATTCCCATTTCGTTCTGTCTCATGCTGGCTACAGTATTACTGCAGAACTCTACACACAACACAGTCTAATTCATTGTCATCAATTAACATAGGCCGTCTGTCTTCATGCAGGCAGTTGTCTTAACAGATTGATTGATTTTGAATCCTCAAAAAAATGTCATATGACTCACTGAAGCACATAAATTTAATATTTTGTCAAAAGGTCCTTTAAAACGAATAGTCGAATATTCACATTAAAATACAGAATCAGATTTGACCAATTCAATTGGAAATGTGCCCTGCCTTTTTTTTTTGGGGGGGGGGGGGGGGGGGGAGATGAAAGTCAATAGTAGCTGTCATTTTTATGTATAATTTAAGCAACATTTTTCTTAAATTTCCATAAACTACATCTAAAAAATATCATGGGAGTCATGGGTATTTTTTTGTTGGAAAACAATAAGAAATGAAATCCAAGGCTCTTTTTTGTTCAAAAGAATAAAAGTCTTTATTCTTGTGGCTACCCTACGCTGCAGTAAGCAGAAATGCCAGCACAATCTTCTGGGATGCAAACTACACAACAGAGGAGAATGGAGAAAAGTGGGGGTAATGGGAATCTCCATTTGAAAAATAATAGGAGTTACTGTACTTGTCCAAAATGCCTGAAATCCTGGATGGTAAAATATAAATAAATAAATAACACTTCTATGCTATCCAACTGCTTCCAACAGTCTGCTTTTCCACAAATGAGTGCAATGCCCATTAGTGGATCTGTCTAACAGTAACGTTTGGGTCCTTCTCTTCTGACTCCTGACTCACTTCAAATGGCTTTACTGCACCTGGCTGCGTGTGTGTGTGTGTGTGTGTGTGTGTGTGTGTGTGTGTGTGTGTGTGTGTGTGTGTGTGTGTGTGTGTGTGTGTGTGTGTGTGTGTGTGTGTGTGTGTGTGTGTGTGTGCGTGTAGCACAACACAAAGGAACAGCTGAGGAGTTTGAGCTTGTCAGTAGGATTAACAATCAGAGTGGGAGGAGACAGAAAGACAGAGGAGGGCCGTGTGTCTGTGTGTGTGTGTGTGCGTGCATGTGTATGTGTATGTGTGTGTGTGTGCCCCCCCCCCCCCCCCCCCCCACGCTGTTGTGGGGTGGGGGCCACAAAGTACCAGGTCTGAAAAGACAGAGAGGCCCAGAAGAAGTTGTATAGCTTAGGAAATGGACTGCTTCACCCCCACCACACACATGCATTCACGCATGCATAGACTGCACACACACACACACACACACACACACACACACACACACACACACACACACACACACACACACACACACACACACACACACACACACACACACACACACACACACACACACACACACTCACCCCATTCTCAGCTCCCTTGTTTTGTTCTGCTTGAAAGAATAACTAACAGCCTCCCTCGCTTTACACCTTATCAGGGAACCCTGTGTGTGTGTGTGTGTGTGTGTGTGTGTGTGTGTGTGTGTGTGTGTGTGTGTGTGTGTGTGTGTGTGTGTGTGTGTGTGTGTGTGTGTGTGTGTGTGCGTGTGCATGTGTGTGTGTGTGTGTGTGTGCATGTATGTGTATGTGGAGTGTTGAGAGGGTGAAAGGGAAGGAAGAGATTTTCTTCACACCTCCCCAGTTGGGACAAGAAAAATTTGCGTGACGTGCACAGAGCACATATTTATGCAGCCTCTGTGTGTGTGCGTTGTGTGTGTGTGTGTGTGTGTGTGTGTGTGAGAGAGAGAGGGGACCCCAGAGAAATCATAGCAGTCTGCGACAGACTTCCTCCCCTCTCTCTCTCTCTCTCATTACCCCTCCTCCCTTCTTCCTCTCGCTCTTTCTCATCTTCCATCCTCCCTTGCCTTCCACCTCTTTTCTCTCCTCTCTCATGTTTTTTCCCACCTCCTTCCCTCGCTCGCTCGCTCCTTCTCACCTCTGTCAATCCCTGCCCCCCCCCGCCCTCTACTTCATCTTCCTCCTCCTCTCCCCTTAACTCTCTCAGTCTCTCTTCTTCCACTCTCTACCTCCTACTCCTGTTTTCTCTCCTTCCCTCCTTCCTTCCCTCCACCTATCCCAGTTGTATGAAATCAAAACAGCAGAACCTGCTCATGTTTCACGCCCCGAAAAAAAAAAAAAGGAAAAACAGGAAAAGATTCAATCTCTTCTGTACATTCCTTCTCTGCACTGCAACCCAATCTCCTCTCTCTCTCTCTCTCCTCTCCTGCCCTCCTCCTTTTCCTCTCTCACCTCCACCCAGCGCCTCTGCCAGTACCCTCCTCCTCCATATGTCTCTCCTTGCGTTCGTTCATCAGCCCCCCCGCCCCATCTCCTTCGTTTCTCCCCTTAACTTCTGCTTTCTTGCCGCTTGCTAACTCTTCATAGGTTTCTGTATGACGCCCCTACCCACCTGTGGGAGACTCTCCATCAACACATGATATATATTATAATATAATAATAATATTATATACATAATATACACATAATACATAATATGATTAAACCACGCGTCCAAGGACGCAAGTTCTTTGCGTTCTTAGTTATGTGTCGTTTGTTGACTAGAGCTCATTCCATTTACTCTGATCTTGCACTTGTAAAGTCGCTCTATATAAAAGCATCTGCTAAATGCTTAAATTGTAAATTGTAGATTGTAGATTGAGAAACAGCCTTTGTGAATATGTGGGTGCCTTCACGTGGTTTTATCTTATGTGTCCATGGAGAGTCTCCCACCTGCGGCAGCACTTTTCCCTCAGTCATTGCATTTCAGCACCCTGGCCTGAATTCAAGGCATTTTAACCGCTCACCCAGCAATCCATACTGTAATTCATTCACTGGTGATACAGCCTTCTTTCTTTATCATCCAATCATGGATTGATTTAACAACCTTTCTCTTATGACACAAGAGGAAAGTCCACCTCCTGAACTGAATACAGGTGTACCTTAACAGCAACAAACTACAAGTCACTATTTTTACAGTGTGGCTCTGCAGGAGTCTACTAGCCATCTATGAGAGTCTGGGTTTCCAGAGCTAATCCCGCAAACTGCGAGACAGATCAGTACCAAATGTATTGTGCACTGCACACTGCCAGTAGTCCAAAGAAGCAACTCCACTAATTATTTTTATAATTTCTGAATTATTTAACTTTAATTTCAGAATGGAAGTCAGTGGGATTCTGATCCAGCTGAAACCTTGCCTAATGTTAGCGTCATATGTCATAGATATGTCATATATAGATGACTGAAGTCATAGATGACTGGCCACAAGCAGTCCGACAGGACAGGAGACGGAACTGGATTTAAGAAATGGCCAATGAATTCAATGATGACAATGACATTATAACATTTTAAGCCAATTAAAGACCCTATGACGTTTTGTTTAGCATGAAAAGATCATCCAAATGTGAGATGTAAGACACCACGACCCAAGGTTGAAACACACGTTTTTTTATGGAGTCCGGTTGGCTACTGTAAATGCTGTGACATGTCCCATCCTAGTTTACTAGGCCCGCTCCCTTAACCACTTAAAAGTAATTTACTGCATAACATTCGATCTAGTATTCTTTCTGGAGACACCTCTTGTGACATGTTCTGTTAGAACGGTAACTCGCAGAATTCAGTTCGAAACAAATCCAAGAAATGTTGAAACGAAAGTTGCAAGGGCCTAGCTCTGAGATTATTTTGGTCAGTCAGTAAACTATATACATTAACTTTAAAATACAAAAATAAATACATTTCCAGTGAAAAATATATCAGTGAAAGACTATATTTAAAAATGTGTTTAATTGGGAAAACAAGTATTATACTTAGTCGTACATCTATGTCACACAGCGAAAATGGCAGATGAGCTAACAACACGTCATATCACAGCACGTTGTGAGCTTGTATATCAGCTATTTTCGCTGAATGACATGCCCAAAATAGGGATGACAGGGTTAATGTCATTAACGACTTCTCTGATCAACCTAAATGAAAATGTGCAGCATACTGTGTAGATGGAATCTTTTGAAAATGTGTCTGAAAAACATTTCCCTATCCCACTGAAGGGACTCATCAGCCTCATATTTGCCTCAGAGTGTTGATGTGAACCTTAAGAGGTTTCTATCCCCAGTGTCTGCTCAAACCAGCACCATTTCTTTCTTCTATCATCTAAAGCCAGATTCATCCAGCCAAACTCTTGACAAGAGGAAGAATAAGCCCAGCATGATATGTTCTCTTCAGTTCATATTAGTGTCTCTATGGGTTGACAAACATGAGCTTGCCCATGCCTCCAAAGATGAAGGTTGACGACTGGGGAAATGAGTAATGTTTTAAAGAATGGATCAACCCCCCCTCTGCATGGTTGAATAGACAAACAGTCTTGGGAATATGTGAAGGGTACTGAAGAATCACTGAAAAACAACAGCCATCGCACTCACTGGAAAGAAGCGGGTAGTTATTTTAAAAAATGTTTTGCCTAACACGGACATGAAACATCACTCCTGGTGATGCAAAAATATCAGCCTACCTAAAATCCAGGGACTATAGATCCAGTCACAGTGGACCAGGAATGTAAAAAAACAGTCCCCTCGATGGAAATTGCTGATAATATTAGCCTACCTGAGTATGTTATTTCAGTGTAAAAAAACAAGAACCTCAAAATAACTCCAACCTTTGCAGTAAAGACAATGTCAATCCCAGTTTAAAGAATATAACCCCCACCTTAAACTGTATTACTGAAAAAAAGCCAAGTATCTAGGCTAGAGATCTGTCTGTAGAAGGCACACACACACACACAGACACACACAGACACACACACACACACACACACACACACACACACACACACACACACACACACACACACACACACGGGTGTGATGTTTGCCAGGTGGTGTAGTGACACTAGTCCAATGTTTTGGCCAGTGTATGTGAAGTGTGCGTTTATGTCTTCTCACCTCTCCTCTACATTTCTCCAAAGCAAGTTCAGGGCTTCTCTCTCTGGTAATATAGGACGACCAGCCATATTATCGCTCTATTACTCTGGTGTAGTAAGTCAGTACACCATACTACACAGCAGGCTACATGTTCAGCATCAGCAGGGATTCCCAAACTGTTTCAGTAACAGAAGCACATGAGTAGTCTGTCTGTCACACTGCGACCAAGGCTAATTAAAATATAGAAATATTTCTGTTACGTCAGGACAATCCTGTGACCCCGTTTTCTACCCTTTACCCATTACGTGGGACCCCTTGCCTGCACAAAATGAGCAGGCCTACATGCAGCCCCAACTGATGTCGATGCTACATGCAATCTATTCCTTCCTATTCCAGACGTAGGAAAATAAAGAATATAGCGATCATGAAACAGACTTGTACACATTTCCAACAGGCTTCTAGTAGACCTGTAAAAACACTGACGTTTCCCCTCACAGACAGATAGATTGACAGAGAGAGTCTAAGTAAGAGAGAAAGACAGTGGGAAGGGTGTGAGAATATGAAAGAGATATGGAAAGAGTGAGAGATAAGGAGAGAGAATGTGGATAAAAACAGCAATCAAGTGTCCCGTGCCTCAATTTGATCCCGATTTTGGAGAATCGTACACCAGTGGTTACTGACGTTTTGACTGATATTTTATATATATAAACAAAAAAAGACTAATCTGATCTTCTATTTTGGAAAATGTTTTGTCTAAAATAACAGTTGCGGGACAAATCGGCAACATATAATTGCCAATACTGATGTTATAAAAAAAGAAAAATTAATGGCAGATATATGGGCCAAACGATACACCGGTCAGGCTCTAGTTATTAAACATATTTGGAGCATCCAGGTAATAACATGTTTATTGATTGTGTGTTTGAGCGTTGTCAGGTTCACATGTGCAGATCCACATTGGTAGGCATCAATGACAAGCTTTCCTCTGCAATTTAGCTCAATGTCTTTGCAGGCAAACTTAAGACCTTTAGCTGTGACTTATATGTCATCAGTGATGACATAGCTACTATAAGTCACTCTGTCAGTCTGCTTGTCCAAAAATGTCAAGCACAAACCGAGAGCTGGTCACAGATGATCACAGATTACGTGCTTGTTATTTCCAGACCATCTATAAAAAAAATCTGGAAATATCCACATCACCATGTGTCATGGATAAATATTTTGTAACTCTGGCAATATTACTTACTAATAATAATCTAATATTTATGGTTTATCGGATTGAAGACAGAGAGGGGAGGAGGACAGGGCTATCTACAGTTTCAGAATCCCTGGCATCACAAGTATGTGGCCTGTACATTAACCTTGTAGCTTAGGAGGTCCCTCAAATGTATTTTCCAATACATGGCATTCATTAATATGAACTCTGTTAAGAGTTCTCCTCGTGAACTCTTAACAGTCTTCAAAGACTGTTAAGAGTTCAGGGTCTGTATGATCACTGGCTGCCTGATAACACACTGGGTATAGAAGCGTCAGAACACAGAATATTTCAAAAGCATTACGCTGCTAATCATAATGAAAATGTTCTACCATACAAAACTAACGGTTTGTTACTCTCCAGCACTAAAGCGGACTTGTCCTATAAATTCATAACACTACATGTGTACCCTTTACAGGTGCTACACAGTCAGATCGTATACAGAGGGGTCTGGGCAGAGACCGAGTGGTCAAGAGACAGTTGCAAGTACATCGCTGCCATAGTTGTGTCACCTATGATGTGTCTCTATGAATTGAGTACAAAGCACCCCAATGGAAACAAGCCATAGGCATTCTTGGGTTTTAAATCCTCTTAGCTGACCTTGTATTAAACTGTACTTTCCTGTATTTTTTTCTGCAAACTGCTAATAAAGTATTCAATCAATCAATCAAACCTCTGCAAAACATTCAGTAATCCATCCCTGTGGCATTTTCTGATGCTCTCGTTCTTTTAACAGAACGTCAGTTTCCACCATAACATCTTCCAATCTAAAACAGATACATATAAGAAGAGTTGTTGTCCGTGTTGATTTGTGCTCATTCCGGTCAGCGTTTCTGTTAAAAGGAGAATCGTAAGGTACAACTAGTCAATATCAAGTATGCTTTGCGCCCTAGGCTACCTGTGGGCACTATGCCAATGAAGCAACGCCTGCCAAGCTGTAAAAAGTAAATTCGGACTTCACTGTCAATTTTCACAAAAACATGGCACGAAAAGCAATAGAAAAACAGAAGAAACAAATTTGGCAATTCAATTGTGGCCAATAATGTTATGTAAATGATTGCGTATCTGTGGTCCTCCCTATGCACTAGCTTTCTTTCATGGCAGGTGACAAGTTGTTCTGGGACTGGGGTTCCTCATGGTATAGCGGGACAAATAATATATTTTAAAATAGTGTTAACTACGTACAGATTATCACTGTTGCGATATTAATTGATCTGATCAAAAGTTATTAGCTCCACCCATGTTTAAGTTGCTACAAGGCAAGCAGTTGACATTAATAAACTTTCTAGTACAAATGAGCCATGGGAGAAAGTAAACTACAGTAGCCTATGACTCAAAGGAACAATGAATAACTATACAATGATCAAATCTGACCAGAACTCATTTCATTTTCTACATCAACAGTGAGATTTACCTCAAGTGGTGTAAAGCGACTAAGTTTAAAGTACATTTACTCAAGTACTGTACTTAAGTAAAATGTTGAGGTATTCTTACTTTGCTTGAGTAATTCCAATTTTCTGTACTTTTACTTCTACTCCACTACATCTCAGAGGCAAATATTGTACTTTTACTCCACTACAATCATTTGAAAACTTTAGTTACTAGTTACTTTGTAGATTTTGATTATTATTACAATTCACACTAAACCACTTCAGCCGTATATATATTTCGGCCATTTGAAAATAGCAGATGTACAAGCTCACAATGCGTCATGATGATGCGACGCATTGTGAGCTTGTAGATCTGCTATTTTCAAAACATTTGTATACATTTTGAACTTGTGAAATGGGACATTTCTGCACAATGAGTACTTTTATTTTTGGTACTTTAAGTATATTTCGATGCCGATACATTTGTACTTGTACTTTTGAATATGGGGGGGGGGGACTTCTACTTGCAACAGAGTAATAATCTACATAGCAGAACTTTTACTTAAGTAGAACATGTGAGTACTTCTTCCATCACTGAGAACCTCTTTCTTCCCTATAGCAGAAAATCTCAACTCTCTGACACCCGACACCGATCAAGGGATTCAGGGATGGCTGGATCGACCGACCCGAGGCCCAAGAAAACAGCCCTAGCTGGTCAAAAAACTTCTATTTCGTGTACACAATTCACCAACTAAGAACCTACTCTAGAATGACGGCTGATTTGAAAACGACGAAAGCTTTACTATGGGGTTTACAGCGATTATTACATTGTCGCACACGTCACGCAAGACGCAACTTTGCGCCCCGAGGATCTAAAAAACTCAACTTTTTAACACAAGGCTTCAGAAACTAAACTGATTTTAAACACAATACTCAATAAACCACGTGTAAAGTAAGGGTGCAGATGTATGCTTATTATATGTGTATTGATGTGGTATTGTTGTGTTCCTCTACAGTTTACACTCTATAACGTTAGGGTACTACTTCCCAAATGTCTCCTAAGGATCCATGTTTCTGTTTCCACAGGTCTTCGACCAGTGTTGCCAGGTTTTGTGAGAGAAATAAACAACCAGGTCTAGGAAAACAAGCCCAAAAGAAGTAACTTAGGCCACAGTCACAAGAGCACTTTACACCATAATATGCGTCTGCTATTTTCAAAAACCCTTGCAATAAAATGTGGAATATTTGGATTGTGTTTTTTAAACATTCTAACAACACAAATGCTCCCCTGGGCACAAAACATTGTCATTAAAATATTTGAGAACCACTGGTTTAAATAATCATTATTTTTTTTGGGAAACAAGCCTAAATAAGCAGAAACCCTTTGGAAACAAGCCCCCAAAAAAACTGCAACTAACCAAACTAACCAATATTTTCAAGCAACTTTACATATAGAAAAACAAGCCCAAAGTCGCTTATAATAAGCGGACTTGGCAACCCTGTCTTCGACGGGGAGCCCGAACAAAAAAAAAGAGAGTAAAACACAAGTCAAAACGTACCGTCAACTATGGAGAGCAAGCAAGTCCAAAGAAGCAGCAAAACGCCCATTGCGAGTCCTCTCCGCGTTAAATCCATAGCTCCGACTCCATTATCGGGGATATTTAGTCCTAAAGAAAGTTGTAAATGACTCCTCTCGGGTGTATGTGTGTGTGTGTGTGTGTGTGTGTGTCTGATATAACGTGTGTGTGCGTGTGTGCGTGTGTGTGCCTTTCTCTTCTTGGCGATACTTTCAGCCGACGCGCTCGCGCTACTTTATACTCCAAGCTCAGACTCAGTGTTGCCAGATTTTGCGAGAGAAATAAGCAACCACGTCTGAATGAAAACAAGCCCAAAAGAAGTGACTAGGCTTTGATCAGATCTACACAAGCTCGCGACACGTTTTGAGCTTGTAGATCTGCTATTAAAAAAAATCTTTAAACAAATCTGGAACAAATCTGGAAAAAAAACAGTACAAAAATCTGCGGGAGATTAAAAAAAGATAATTTTGGCAACACAAATCTTGTATGGGGGTCCCACTCTCTGGCACAAAATACTTTCAGATGGGGGTCCGTCCGTGCCGTGGACAATGAATTACATATTCATGTGGGGGTGACATTTTTCATCTTGACAAGAAAACGTTTTAGAACCACTGGTTTAAACAACATCAGGAAACCTTTGATTGATTTGAGTGAATACTTTATTAGCAGTTTGCAAAAAAGCACAGGAAAGTACAGTTCAATATGAGGTCTGCTAAGAGGATTCTAAACCCAAGAAAGCCTATGGCTTGTTTCCATTAGGGTCCTTTGTACTCAATTCATAGAAACATGAAGACAGACAAGCCCAAATAAGCAACTACCCTTTAGAAACAAGCCCAAAAAACTGCAACCCGCAACTGCCAATATTTACAAGCAACTTTACAGAAAAACAAGCCCAAAGTCGCTTATAATAAGCAGACCTGGCAACACTGTCCAAGCTGTCGAGCTCGCGCACGGGTGAAAGGCAAGCGGAAGCGGCGTCGTGACGTCACCACCAGACGCGAGGCAGCCAGCGCAAGTTTTTTTTTTTTTCTTTCTTTCTTTCTTTTTTTTTTTACCCCACCAATTTGTCCAAATTTGTCAATGTCACCGCGATAAGGCATTGTGGCGATACGTGTGTCGTTAATGTGCACACTGGTACCATGTTATTACAATGTATTTACCACACCTTCACACCCGTTGAGGAATCGTTTTACTATAACACTGAACAACACACATCATTTGACAATCACTAAACACCTATACAAAAAAAGAATATATATTATATAAATATATAAATATATATATATATATATATATATATATATATATATATATATATATATATATATACATATATACATATATACATATATATATATATATATATATATATATATATATATATATATATATATATATATATATATATATATATATATATATATATACACAATTATAGTTAAACGAGGCGTTGTGAGCTTATCGATCTGCTATTTTCAGCGAAAGCTTTCCCCACAATACAGATGCTGGGGTTTAAGTGCATGGTTAAGTAGACCGGTGTGACAACAATAGTTTAGAATAAGTGTAATTGCCATCCATTAAGTGAAGACAAACAAGAAGTGTTATTTGGAGGCTCATGTTAATTTACTCTAAAGATGAGAAACAGATGAAGAGAACCAAGTCACTATGGACATGCAGCACAAGTTTCACAGCACCATTTCATCAATTATTGTGTCATAATGTGTTATAACAATGATATAAAATAATCTAATGTATCATTCTACATGCCGACAAGCAGATGCAGGAAACATTTAGTTTATTGCTCCCTGCTTAAATATGAATCAGGTAATTTGTCCTTAATTCTCCTAATATTACAACTGACGGCCCGATTTGTAGACCTGTTTTCTTCTGTCAATGCCTAGAACCTCACAAAAATATTGCCTTAGACATTTGGGTTGCCATGTGTATTAGTGTTGTTATTATACTATAGTTCAAAATACAACTGTTTTACTGTTCTAGATGAAACAGTTATGCCAGAGTGCAAAATGCACAATAGCTGAACATTCATAATAATGAGAACTAAGCAGTAGCTCATTCTTTTCATTGGACTCTAGGGTAACAATACAGACCGTGGAAAAAGGTGGGGTTAAAGATTGTCCAGAAAATAAAAAACAAGAATCTGGGGTTAAGGCCTTAGGTGAACACGTACATACACTTGCATTCATCACATATTCACAGATCTTCCTCTCTCACACACACATACACACACACACACACACACACACACACACACACACACACACACACACACACTACACACACACACACACACACACACACACACACACACACACACACACACACACACTGCACACACACACACACACACACACACACACACACACACACACACACACACACACACACACACACACACACACACACACACACACACACACACACACACACACACACACACACACACACACACACACACACACACACACACACACACACACACCTAAAGCCAAGCCAACCCTGGCATCTCTCTCCTCCTTGGGATGCATCTCTCCAACTGGCCTAGACTCTAAAGGCTCCGTAAACTCAAAGCATATGTCCTCCTCTCTCCATTTTGTGCGTGTGAGAAAGGGAGGCAGCTATTCCCAGCCATAGAATTTACATAGATAGAACACATGTTATTCTTTGTCATAGTAATCATATAATATTCATAGAGGTCAGACACACATTGGCCACATCAGATTTCTGATAACATTTCCAACATTCAAAAAAATATTCCACAGGATTTCTCATAGATGGACATAAAAAACATGATGTAGAGATTCATATACAGTAAATGAGAAGACAATGATCAGTAAAAAGTACCAACACGCCAAACTGCCCACGTATAAAGTGGTGGATAAAGGGCGGAAACCAAAGGACATAGCTACAGTATACAAGGAACTAAGGAAGGTATCTTTCTATCCATTCTCAATCTATACCCCCAGCCCCGGCCCTTGGTTGAAGAATGCTGTAATGAAACATATTTTCCTTCCGCAGTCACCTGCAATGCATGGCCCCTGGCCTAGCTTTGATCCACACACCGCTCTCCCTTCATCCACGAATATCAAAAAGATCTCCACATTGGTCTGTGTTCTGTCCATGAAGACCAAGGCTTATGCGTAACATAGTTGACTGTTACAAATACTTTTCCCTCTTTCTGGTTAACAAGAAACAGGTGAGGCTCAACAACTGTCTGAGGTCAGGGTAAGTAAAGTTACGCTCAAAAACATGTCAGATAGTGATGTTTACATAGGTTGCATTGCTGTTGGATCAAATACAGGTACATTTAGATGGATTATTTTCAATTACCTGTGCAGTAGGCTATCTTGCCAACCAAATGCATTATAAAGTTACATGGATTTTATAGTTACATAAAGTAAGTGTAAACAATTGCTCCATGTGTTGTTATAGTTAACTAACAAGCACCTCTTTGTCTGAGTAACAAGGAACAGGTGAGCTCTATAAATTGTCTAAGGCAAGGGGTTATAGGAACATGCTACTATGTCCACATACATGTTGTACCTTAACAAAGTAGAATATGACATTAGCATGACATTTGATAAAGTATTTATGGTGTTATCATCATCTGCAGACATTTGTCTTTGAGCTGTGTGCAAAGACTAAAGAGCTGTTACACTCCGAGCACTATTACTATATTGTTCACCACTGTCAGTGGTGTAAAGTAACTAAGTACATTTACTCTTGTACTTACGTACAATTTTGAAGTATTTTTACTGGAGTAATTCCAATTTTCAATACTTTTACTTCTACTCCATTACATCTCAGAGGCAAATATTGTACTTTTTACTCTACTACAATTATCTGAAAACTTTAGTTACTTTGTAGATTATGATTATTATTACAAAACAAACATTAACCACTTCAGCCCTATTTAAACGTTGGCTATTTTCAAAAGATTTTAATACATTTTAGACATATGATAACTTGTGAAACGGGACATTCTGCATAATAAGTACTTTTACTTTTGGTACTTTAAGTATATTTTGATGCCAATACTTTTGTACTTTTACTCAAGTAACTTTTGAATACCAGACTTTTACTTGTAACAGAGTATTTCTACATTGTGGTATTGATACTTTTACTTAAGTTTAAAAAAATTGTACTTTTTCCACCACTGACCACTGTCGTCATTGTAGTTGTGGTGTGGACTCAACCATCCACCTGAGTTAGAACGATATTTAAAACAATATATTTACAGTATAGGTAGGTGCTTGGTGTGGACGGCCCTTAAGACTTTGGAGTAAGAAAGTGGAAACAAATACATTTATTTTGTTCAGGGTAATAAGGGACAGGTGAGCATCAGCCTATACTGTCATAAGGTCTATGCAATGAAAGGTATCTAGCCTAAACAGGGAAAGTGTTTAGCCTTGATCTAACTATAATCTAATCTAAGAATCAAATCTTAATCTAGTTGCAGAGACAGAGACAGATGTAAAGGGAAATACATTCATCCAATATGCCTCTCTAGTCAGTAACAACATCAAAGTCCCTCCTCTCTAATTCTCATAGAGAAAGTGAATCAATTACGTTGTTTTTGTTTGCTACCAGGGATTTCATAGGCTATAAAAAGAGTAAAAATCATCACATCACACATAATATTCAGAAACACAATAAAACAATTGCTTTGATACAGTAGAGGCAAAATAGCTCAGAGCAAAGCTCAAAGGTCTTATGAAGGCTTGACATGCTACATCATATGATGTAACAATTAATTAATTCCAACTGCAGAGGGGTTTAACCCTTACATTTGGACATTGTACAACAAACTCTGCTTTACGTTTAGAAGGTGTCTGTAGCAAATCAGAGTCTACATCTGGGTGGACACAGACAACAGGATTAAAGACAAACACAAGTTCTTTATTTCTTCTAAACAAACAGACAGACAGAGACAGACAGACAGACAGACAGACAGACAGACAGGAGGGGGTCGACAGAAAGCGATAGAGACAAGGGTGTAATTTACTGGACACTTTGTCTATATGGAAGTTCTCTCAAGTCATCTTTGTCTAATTAAACTCTCTAAGAATATTTAATCACACACAGACGCACGCACACACGCACGCATGCACAAGATAAACAGAATATATTTACTTCTATTGGCATTTCCCCTCCTCTCCTCTACGGATCTCATATAGGCTTTAAAATCAAAATTACAATGGAAATTGATAGGCTGATCATGACTGTTTTAGTATCGAGACAGCTTACAATAGTCACATAGCAAAGGATGCCATGTAAGGCAAATTGGAACCATTTGTCACAAAAACTCTTTTACTGCTTGCTAGAAAAAAAAGTCTAGTCCATCTGGTAAATAACAGTATTTAGTCTGATTTAATGACTTACGGTTTCTTGTTTATACTGGTATTACACAGCAATTGATCAATCACAATTGTTCTCTGTAAAGCGCTGATTGATTCCTCTACAACAAAAACAAACCAAAAGAAGCGTCACATGTGGATTTTCTATGTAACCTTTACAAATGTATATGAGTGAGGAAGAGGAAAGCTACAGTCAAAACAAAGACTTGCACGGACAAAACAAATGCTTCATCTGCTATTTGTAAGTATTTCTGGTTTAGAATAGAGGATATCCAACAAGACTTCTAAACAACAATCCAAAAGCCCCACTGTGGCCCCTAGAGTTGTCCACATTTTGGCCGGAGTGGTGCTAAAGGAAAGACCTAAATCTGTAGGGTTAATTCTCCGGGGAACGTGAATGGTCTCAGCCAGTTAGCTTTGAGATACCCTGTGTCCAAATGGACCTTTTGGGTTACCAAAGTCAGTAGGGGTCATTCATTCTCCAAGGATGAATGAAGGTGCACAGCAAACCATAGCAATTCAGCCGGTAGTTTTCAAGATATCCTAAAAAACAAAAAAATCTAAATCTTCCCAGTATTATTCAGAGGGTGTGGGAGTTCTTCTGTTATCACACTCCTTGTAACATAAGACAACAGATATTTTGTTGATCCCTTTAAGAAAGAATTTGATTGGGCCCTTTGAGTCTTAATGCCATCATCAAAGGAGTACTATGTATTGAGGCATGACTGGTATACTGTACATAATAAGACGTGGATGGCTGTACACCACTGTAATTTGTCAATATTTCTCTGTCTCTCTGACATACAAACATACACACACAAACTAGCAATCAAATATTTCTTTTTTTGCCGTTTTGCCAAACAAAGAAGCCCACTTTCCTGGCAGTAAGTCTGAAGGCCTAAGGGCACGGCAGTTGATTCTCACTGGCAGAAAACACAGGAGTGATTTTGAAACTGGAAAATAAGTAGCGCGGAACCCTAGGTTCCCCAGAGAACCTTTTGTGGGACACAGATCGGTTACACATCTGTACTTTCACTCACATGTGGGTGCACACACATACCCGCCTCCACACACAAACATGCACAAACACACACACACACACACACACACACACACACACACACACACACACACACACACACACACACACACACACACACACACACACACACACACACACACACACACACACACACACACACACACACACACACCATTATTTGGTTTCAATCGTGTAATATGGTTTGTAATTCTTGGTCCTAGGTAAAGTCTGCTGTTTTGTTTATGCACAGCCATGAATTATGTGGTATTTAACTATTTGCAGTGTCGATCTGGGCCTGAGTTCTTCTTAGAATAGGAGTACTGACAGCACCACAGTGCAGATTCTAAACAAATCAGTTTTCCACACTGGTAAGGTCGCATGATTTTATGAACTTGATTGACTTGAGAGATAAACTTCTCAGATCAAAATAAACGTATATAAACACCATGCTGGTGTTTACATAAGTATAGTCCATCAAGGGCAGGGATGTAGTGCTACTTTTAGAAGTGGGGGAGCGCATCTATACCGCTTTTTTTGCCCCTACACCAAATTTCCCTTGCCAAAAATTGCTGATCTACAAGCTCACAACGTGTCGCAGTGCAACGTGTTGTAAGCCTGCAGGTCTGCTATTTTTGGTTAAAGTTCCCCCAGAATTTGAATGCTGAGGTTCAACTGATTGTTATTTGCAATCAGATCAGACTTGTGCAGTTAGACATTGCTCAAAATAGCAGACCTACAAGCTCACAACACGTCACATCACAAAAGTTTGTCAAGTCAACAAAGTATAAATCAGGCTTCAGCGTGCCAAGTGTTCACACTGAAACACAGATTGGAATCACATTTCAAATCACCTCTGAATGTGGCTCAAATCTGATTCACTAAAGTCAGTTTCCATGCGGCTTTTTGCTGTTCAAACTTGATCAAAACTAATCTGACTCCAATCTGGACAGGCCATAAATTGGATCTGGTCTACTGCCACTCTGAACGTATAGCCCAACAGAGCAGGGTTAGAAACACCCACTTCAGAGCCATATCACTGCTGCAAATCAGCAAACACTTCAACTCTAGATGCCAATAGCAAATCAATACTTGATAACACTGGTCAGCCTGCTGAGTCATAGTCGTTGAAAAGGAGAATGTGTGATCAGAAATCCTTCCCTGACTGAATAAAGGGTAAAAAAAATGAATAATCCAATACTGTGGATTTCGGATCCGCAAGGGAACGGTGGCTCCAATGTAGCCAATGTATGAAGCTATGACTCCAAATTTGGGCAAGATTTCAGCCTGACCCGAGCCGCATTGACTAAAAATGTTACTAAATATAAAACATTAGGTGAAAAAAAATAAGCTAATAGCAGTTAGGCAACTGGCATTGTGCACACGAATGTTGGCTCTGATATGTCCTCCTGCAGAGACACACCATAAAAAGTGTTCATCCTATATTCAAATTGGCTAACGGCCGGCATGTCACTCGACATAACCATAAACAAACCCGATACGGATACGCCCATATATGGAGACCCGGTTGTCCAGGGCCACAGATTCGACCACAATGCCCATCGGGGATCTCCATATCTGGGCATAAAAGGGACAAGAACTGACAGATATACAGAGATCTCCATATATGGACATAAAAGGGACACAAGTAGACAGACAGATACAGAGACCTCCATATATGGGCATACAATGGACACAGGTAGACAGACAGATACAGAGATCTCCATATATGGGCACAACAGCGACACAGACAGATGGGTATCATGGGTACTCTGACAAAGCCGACTCAGACATATCAGTCGTATTGGCGGTGTGACGTTAGTGTGAGGGCCGTGTAGTTCCCCGGACTCTGGTATAGACAAAATCTCTCAATGTATGGCTACTGACTGATATGGGGTGAGCTGCGTTTTCATTCTCAGCGATTATGAATGATCTTACATCAGTAATGTTTTTACTTTGAGTCCAGATTGCCTTAAAAAGACAGTCTTAACAGTAGCATGGTGGCCTCTATTTTATGGCCTCACGTTTATAAACGTCTTTGGGCCTTCAGCTATTGCCTGCCAAAGACGTTTAAAAACGTCTTTGAAAAAAAAAAAAAAATTCTAAAAAGATTCTCTAATTATTTAAGATTGACACCTTTTCGATATTCCAAACGAATAAGGAGATAACAATTCCCAAAGATTTGCTGCTCCATCCACTTCAATGTTAAAATTGAAACGGACAAACAATTCACAATGTTTTTTGGTTTGAAACTACTGGTTTTGAGCTATTTTCAAACATCAAACAACACATGACAACAAGGTCAAATTGACCTCGTTGACATTTGTGAAACCACACCTGAATCTCATCTGTGATTAGAAATTATCTGGGATCAATCATACTGGAGAAAAATATTCTGTGGCTATGCGAAAAGGTACCAAAATCGGTCAAAACCCTGGCAGAGGCTACAGACTTTTTGAAAAAACTCTGGCAGGGTAAGAGTTAAATAGCTTCAATAGCTTGAATTGCTATCAACCCAGGACTGGATTTCATTAATATCACCTCTTTATTTATCTGTCCGAATGAATAAAGATCATGTCAACTATTTCAGAAATGTAGTGCCAGAGAATGGAAAACATTGGTTTTCGTAAATTGAACCACATAATTCAGAACTGTATTGAGGGCCATCCAATCTTTGTAAGCCCAAAGTGAGTAAGAGAGAATCCTCTGCAGTAAGTCAGACTCGTTTTCAGTGGGGGCGCCAGGGCTGCGCATTATCACCTATCCTGTTTGTGATAAGTATGGGCAGGATCGCAAGGTGCAGTCATGGATGAGAGGGTCTACAGTTTGGTGAGCTGAGGATTGCATCACTGGTTTTTGTAGGTGATGTTTGTCCTGATGGCATCATTGGTCTGTGACCTCCAGCTCTCACTGGATCGGTTCATAATTGAGTGTGAAGTAGCTGGGATGAGGATCAGCATCTCCAAATATGAGGCCATGGTTCTCAGCAGGAAATCGTGGGTTTCCCACTTCGGGTAGAGAATGACACCTTACCCCAAGTGAGGGAGTTCAAGTATATCAGGATTTGTTCATGATTGAGGGGAGGAGCGCTGTACTACAGTGTTGTGATGAAAAGAGAGCTGAGCCAGAAGACAAAGCTCTTGATATAAAGTATAACGGTCAATCTTCGTTCCTACTATTTTTTTAGTGTGCCAAGAGGAATTTTCAATAGAGACATGTATTAATCAGATTACAATTACTTGCAATACTAAACCCAATGCTGGACAGAAATCAACTTAGAAAAAATGCTTATGATGCCAAAAAGTTGTTTTCACACAGTGCTGCACTTAATAGTTCCCATGTCTGGCTCTTAAATCTTTTGTTTTCTCCTTAACCTTAAAGGCCCTCCTGGTGTGTGGGTGTTTGTGTGTGTGTGTGTGTGTGTGTGTGTGTGTGTGTGTGTGTGTGTGTGTGTGTGTGTGTGTGTGTGTGTGTGTGTGTGTGTGCGTGCGTGCGTGCGTGCGTGCGTGCGTGCGTGCGTGCGTGCGTGCGTGAAAGTGTGCAATGTGTGTGTCCTCAATTTATCCATTTAAAGTATAACTCTGTAATGTAACGAAACAAACCCTTATGGATCCATTTGATTACATTTGTTAACTTTTTGGCTAATCTCTCTCGAGTACACTCACCAGCACACTCTCTTGTTTTGTACAAGATCACCAAATGGACCTGTAAGGCATGGTTACATTTGTACACTCTCAGTTAAATTAACACGCAGGATTGCACAGTGAATTATGCATGGTGCATTTGCAATAGTGTGTAGTGTGCATGTACTATGAGTGAGACCATGTGTGAGGGAGAGTGTGTGTGTGTGTGTGTGTGTGTGTGTATGTGTGTGTGTGTGTGTGTGTGTGTGTGTGTGTGTGTGTGTGTGTGTGTGTGTGTGTGTGTGTGTGTGTGTGTGTGTATGAAGGTGTTGGACCACCTTGTACAACATCTCCACTTCTATTCCTCATTCTCGCCTCTCATCCTGCCCTCCTTTAGTTTTTGTCTCCTGCCAATTAAATTCCCTCAGAACTTCAAACCCCCCGCGCCTCATTCCCAACAAACAGGACACAGAGTGTGAGCACTGTGATTTCAGGAAGTAATCAGCCCTCCACAGATGTGCCTTTGTTTACGTCTAGCCCACCTTGATTACAAAAAGACCACGGCCAATATAAATACCCCAATAAAAATTCTAAAGCTCTGGGAAACAAATCCACTGTAGAAGCAAAACTCAGTCCTGAAAATAATATCTGAACTCTGTGCCATAAACATAAGAACATTGGTCCAAACCCATGTTATAATATATCAAAACAATACATCAAATAACTTTTGGCTTCCCTAATAATTGTATTGTGCTAATGATTGCATTATGATCTTGTACATTTCTGCATTTGTAAACATGAATAAAGTACTACAAAAGCTTAAGTTTATGCCAGTACAAATACTTACCAATAGGCAAATCCTGGATATCCTCCAATCACTATGAGTTTGAATTTGAATTTGTGCATTTGTTGTGGATAATTATGTGATTTAAAATCATATGGACGTTTTTCTACAAGATGTCACATGTAGAGAATAAAGTGATTCTTATCAAATTACAAAGATTGTCAAATATAAAGCATTTATACACAGACATTTTAGTCCAGCAGGATGGCTGAAAAAAATGGATGTATAAATGTACAAATCGCTATATATGGAGTACCGTGATGTCATCAATATGACATGACAGACCGGCCTAGACTCCATATTTGGGCATGCCTGACACAGAACCCAAATATCGGCATAAAAGAGACACAGACAGAAAACACAGAAATCTAGATACAACGGGTACTCTGACAATGGTTTTCTATAGCTAATTCAGGCGGCAGTTTGGTTTGATAATTTTCAGCTTTGTTAATTAACTACGCCAGGCTGAAAGGACGGGAGTCCGCCCGTGTCCGTCCATCTGTTCGTGTCCTTCCGCCCATCCCCAAATGTTCAAATCAGCCTCATGGTGGTGCTATAACAGGCCACTTTACATTTTGGCCCATAACTCTTGAACAGCAGGCCTTAACAATTATTTTCCCCATGGATTCCTTGGATCATAAAATATAGGCCACACTTAGGGATGTGCGCAGCGAGTAATTTCACTGACGTTTCAATTACATTATTACATTTATTCAAATAATAAAAAGGTCACAAAACATTTTAGATCTACTGTATATGGCTAAAATATATTAGAGTATATAAAATCCATAACAAATGCGTGTAATATTCAAATAAGTTAGGGAATCTTATTTTAAATGTGGTGCATGAAAGTAGGTCAAGTCATTTATGCGTGCATGTTTTCACGTGTCGTTCCTCGAGCGCGCAGGTCTGGAGCACTCTACTGACCAGTACCTCTTCAACCATAAAATTACATGTAATTGTCATATACAACCCAATCATTGATGTCCAGCCATGAGTTGTCATTGCAATATACAATACTCTGCATTCCCCATGTTCTCACCTCCAACAATGGGTTATTCTTTCCGATTGGCCGGGATCACAGTGACAGTGGGTAGTAAAAGAGTTATGGGCTTGCATCTGGCTACCTCCAGTGTTACGATCACACCCCACGACTGACACAGCCCTAGTTAGGCAACAAAGCATGGCAGAGATCTGCGCTCCAAGGAGCGCACTTTTCTATTTGAGTGTGAGACTGATGGCTAATTTCTCACATTAACACAACAACAATCTGTTGGGTGACAAAGTCGTGCAATGAAGTTTACATTTTCTCTCACTGTTGAGAGGTGTAAAATGTAACATTAGGAATTTCCTGTCTCAAAATGTTGTCTTGCACATACCTTGTCCTCAGAACATGCTGACTCACTGAGAAAATGTTTACTGTCTCAAGTGTTTAGTCTTTTGGTGGGCTCCAGTGTTTGGCCTTTCATGCACGTGTGTTTGGCCTTTTCAGTCATGTGTGGATCTGTGTGTTGTCGTTGTTGCGGGCATGTTGGGAGAGTTATGTGAGATGACTAATGTTAAAAACACTCTTGTTGACACTCTGGGAAACATTTTGACAGCACTGAAGCACAGCATCCCGTATATTATTACAACACAGCATGATGTACATTGTCTGATTGAGAGACTTGTGTTTACTCTGACCCTAAATCAGGCTCTATTTCAGTGGGCAGCATTGTTTGTACTAACACAGTTTATCAAATGTGTAGACCTGCGAGTTGTCACTGATGTGACAGTTTTGCAAGTACTAGGTGAGATAAGCAAGTAACCACTTTTAAACATGTTCAAAAATAGGAGAGCTTGTACAGTGGCTATTTTCGCTATTTCAAAGTACAACATATGCGTGGTTAAAATATCCTTCTAAACTCTCTGCAGCTGAGCAGCAACTAGTTGTGTTGTAATCAAGCACTGAGTCAAAACTGCACTCAAATGTCTAAAGCTCAAGTTTTCCAAGTGCTGTGTATTTCAACATAGCGTCATCAGGGTTCCATGACCATTACTATTAGAACAATGAAAAGACAGTGTATTCATCACACGACTGCTTTCTTGAACCAAAACAAATAACGGTTGATTGCACTCCACTCATACTGGAACTGATCCTGAGAATAGTTTTACTGGCCCCACTGGTACCAAGAGCTGAGTAAACACAATAATGCACAAATTGTGTGTACACAACATTATTAACAAGACTAGCTAATATGAAGCCTCAATTATAAACATTCACTTAGCAAAGGCAGGCAATATTTCTGTCAAGGGTCCTTTAAATCCCAATGCCCACAGACAAGAGAAATCGGATTAAGAGACATTTAATACAGCAATCAATGAATTTCACTTATCAATGTGTCCTGGCTATTTCTGTCAAATAATTACACTGATTGATTGATTTGGTTGTTTTATCATTTATTTTCTGCAAATAAACATATATTTTGATAGTGCATTAGTACATTGTTGAGTTGGCACATAGCAGGTCTTTCAATACAAGCCTGCCTTCAGCCCTCCATAGAAGCTCATTTTATGCATCAGTCAGATCTTATATCCCTCAACAGAATCCACCCATGTTATTCGTGTGATCTTTGAGTGTCTTAACCATGTTCACAAATTCAAAATAAAATGTTCAAATGAGAAAGCAAGAGACGATATCAAGAGACAAATCCTGAATAAATCCTCAGTAACAGCATAACAAAATCACTCCAAGAACAATTAAATTCAATCAGTCTACATCAATGAAATAGTTCTAGGCATTTTCTCTTGAAGTATAACTTTTCTGGAGTGGAGTGTTTCAAACGACAAACTACATATCAGAGGAATAATGTGTGAATTCTGTTGATTGTGGATTTTCTCTTTCAGGTTGTCAAAATCCAATGCATTTAGTGTCTGAAAGCTCATACTGAATGAGAGTATGCTGTAAAAATCTAAACACCACACATGACATATTCTGAGCTACTCAAAAGTGGCGACTAATCAGTAGGTATTATGAGCTTTCAGACACAAGAGTCCATATCACAGACCTTAATAATATATTTAATTCATTCATTTATTTATTGATAATGGCTACACAATTCCCTTGGCTTTAACATACAATAATGTGCTTCAGTGACCATTTGGCAAGTTTCCATCACCCATCAAACCCAAGGAAGGGTAAAAAATATATAAATTGGTCAGGAAAAGACAAAAGGCAATGCTAATAAAGTCATTATCAAGGATGTAAATTAAAGGGGATAACTTGTGCAATATGATTTTGCCTTATTTTCTTTATCGGACACATCAAATTGTTGGTAAAGGTTCTGTATTGGCATTTCAGTTGGCTACAAAACCTAGCCAACTGTTTCCCCCCATAATTGCACATGTTTGGCAAGAAAACTAACTTAAAATACAACAAAGTTTTGGGGCACTTTTGAGCTGGCTGCAGCCCCCATGCCATCTAAATTGAAATTTTATTTGGAATTTGTCTAATGAGGTTAACACTGGAGTAGAACTACAAAGTAGGAGACACAGGATAGCGACCAATATTCCATCCTTGCTCCTTACAGACATGAATCATCAGTTAACATTATTATAGACCAACAACAATTAAACATTATTATAGACCAACAACAATGAAACAGATGCAATAGGTAATGAAAAGTGCATCATGTCACTATATGAAATGTAAAACCTATGTGAAATGTAAAGCAATATTGGAGACTTGTCACAGCTGGTGACATCATCAATATATTAGGAATCTTGGAACTATGACTTGGTGAAAAGTAATCTGCAAGCCTTCTCTCAAATGTGCTTGCAACAACAGTTTTCTGTTGACCTAGTCACAAAAAAGTAATTTTCAAGTTAGTATAACAGCATGCTCTCCAGTCTCCAGTGATGACAGCATGTCATTGGAGACAACAAATCAAATCATAAGTGGTCCTTGATCAAATGCTTAAAACCTCAATGAAATGTCAGACATTGTAAACAAGACAAGAAATGAAAAAAAACCCCACTTTCATCAATTATAGAATTATACAGTGTGTGAGTTATAGATTAGGCTGTATAACGTGGGTAAGAGTTATGGAATGGTGTAAATGTAATCTATAACTCAGATTTTCAAAGTGAAAAGTAAAGTTCAAATACCTCAGTCATAAGTGGACAGTCATGGGATGAATTTAGTAACAAGTAATTTAGTCAACTAAATACTCATACCCAACCTCCTTTATAAAGTAGCTAAGCAGTCAGAAAGACATTCATTGTGAACACAAATATAAAATGTATTAAAATAAAGACTCTATAATATGGCCTTAATCCCATGATTCAGTGGTGGATACATCTGCATAGAAATTGTACACAATGAAATATAGTTTAGGCTGTAACCAAACCTGAAATATAATAACGCAAGATGATGAAATGGAAGACAATAACTTACAAGACTTTGGAAAAGAGTGTAAGGCTAGAATAAACTGATAAACCCAGAAATAAATTGAAAGTCAGAAATGTTAAGACATACATGTACCCCACATTGGTTCCTAATACACAGAACTCACAGAGGAGGAAAGGTTATGGCATCAACACTCCCCTGTCCTTGTTTGTCCTTCTTATGCGTCTTATTTTAGACTTTTATCACATGACGGAAACTTGAGATTAATTGATTTTCAAATGAAGTTTTTCATTTGAAAACGTAATTTCCATCAAACAAGATGGTCGTGCGATGAAGTAGGCCTATAAATGAGCCCTTACTTGAATTCACTCCTTAGGGAATTTCTCTTGAGAAATCTCAGATCAAAAAGTGATATGCAATATGATTATTTTCACCAGTCACAATCCAATCTTAACGTGCTTCTAGTTTGCAGCAGGAAAATCACAGCTGTGCTTGTTTCAATTGGCAGGAATCAATTGTCACTCCAATTTGCAAAGATTTACTTGAAAGGGTTGTTTGAAAAAGTTTTGAGCTGTTGACAAGGTCACTAGACGAGTGGGTTTTTATGGCCGACTTAAATTCAATACATATAATTCAGAAAGTGCAGAACTTATGTAATACAATGAGTAGAGAGTGAACATTAACTGCCATTTGTAACTAATTTACTCTTCAGTCTTATTTGGTTGGATTAATGGTTTATAATATTTGAAATTCACTACAAATTTACAATCTGCTTTCTGAATTGATGGAATGTAAAGTGAAGGGAAGCCAGATCTACTTCATGCAGTGGTTTCTAAAGCAGTCTGGGTGGTTGAAGGGGTTGGTTTGTTTCAATACCGTGTCCTTTTCTTTTTAATGGCAACACGCCTGGACAGGGCAGTCAGTGAAAACCCAATCAAAACCTCCCTGTTTTCTCAAACAAATTTGACTAAACAAACCCTCTCTTACCCATGATGCACACAGTGCAGAAACAAATCCTGGCAATGTTAACAGGCTGACAAAAAAACAAAACAAATCAACCTAATGACTGACTAGATCCACATGGTGGTCTTTCTCTCTGGTCCACTGGCTAAACACCAGACCGTACATACTTTGGCCCTGAAACACCCGTTTAAGTCCTCAACACACACAGACCACATCTGGGGAAACTTACAACGCAGAGAGAGATGGAAAAACATCTCTGTATTGGGTTGGCTGGAGTACCTGTAAAGACGCAAATGTGTTTCTCTGGAAAAGGTCTATTCTGAAGTCCTATGCAAATGATTTTTCTTAATGTTAACTATTAAATATTTTGAAGACGCATCAACAATCAAGAGCTTTTCAGTCAGCAAGATCAATTCGTATTCATTGTTCAAGTATAAAGGAAATGCTTTTGAATGGAAAACAACTTGAGAAAATAAGGGGTTGGCTTGGAATTTCATTACTGAGCAATATTTATGAATAAATCTGATTACTTTCAGTAGATTCTTTGATCGACCGCCGTTTGAGTTCAGTAAAAACAGATTTGAGATCAATCACGCAATCAACCAATATTTGAACATTTGATCCTTTGTTATGCATCATCATTTCTAGGACTCTTCTGGGACTGAAAAAAACAAGAGTGAAATGGAAACACTCTTTATTGTGTCCCATTTTGACCACATCTGTGAGTGAGGTTTAAGATGAGACCGCTTGTACTGCTTCTCCACACAACATATATTTGGGATGTGCTGACCGAGTGCACATTTCTGTTACTAAGACACACAAACTACACTCCCTGATGTGTTGATAAACAACACCACAACACAAGAAAACTTGATTATAGAAAGAAGAATTAGTCAGAACTGTTAAGTGAATGTCCCATCTCCTCTTAATCACCTGTTAGGGTATGTTTACAGGAACCAAAAAAGCAGCAATTAATGGGCGAAAAGCAGTACAAGCTAACTTTTCGTTTGAAATGAATTCGAGCGCCATGACTGAAAATGTGGCCAAAAAAAGGGATAAAAGAAATAAAAGAAAATCACAGTCCAGAGAAGTCCTTCACTTCTCTAAATCCAAAAAGAAAAAATACTGTCAGGCTTATGACATTACATCGTAAGGAACTAAATGGTAAGGGACTTTTGTTTTTAAAATAAAAATTCGAGCTGACCACACCATTTGCTGTGCTTTCTCTCTAACAGTCGTTCTATGACAGTGCCTCCCCAACATTCATTTCATAAGCATCCCCTCCACCCAACTTAGCAGCACCAATTAGAAGGGGACTGGATAGGAATGTCATCGTGTTGCAAAGGTTTGGCGATGAAGGGACTAACTGAACTGCTTCAACAGACCTCAAAAACAGAACAGTAAAAAGGAGGAAGCAGTAAATGGGACATGGGTAGAAATACAGCCAGGACTGTGTTTGACAGAGCTCATCTCAAGTCATCCAATTGAGATGTTCCTCATCCTTGTCTATTCCATTCAGGATTCCACAGAACCATGCACAGTGGCACTGCACCAACTAGTGAAATCTCAACCTCAGCTCCCCAAATTAATTGCCCAAGTCAATTTCACCATTCCATGACCCTAACCAAGAACCACTTTTTTCTATATGAGAGAACCCTGCATTCACATAAGCCCCTCAAAAAGCCTTGATCTGGACATCCATTCCTGAGAACATTCCCACCCCAAACTGAACACAACCTCCATATCGCCACCTTTTATCGCACTCTCTCAAAACATAACGTAACCTTCAAATGCTGAGGCGAGCTCATTCCCTCCCTCACACCCCAGAGTCTGTATACATCCCGTTGATAAGATAATCAACCTGCGTATAGTCCTTCCTGCGATAACTCTCATATGCCTGTGAAGCAAACACAGCAACTGTAACAAAGAAGAAGAGCAGTCCAAAAAGCAAGACGGCCAGTAAAGAAGCAGTATCCACCAGGTGGCTGGTCAGATCGCCCGCAGTGACCTCTACCATGGCAACCCCACTTCCTGTATTAACCACATGGTTTTTCTGATTGGTGATGGTATTAGTATTGGTAGTGCTGCTCGCAGCACTAGCAATGGTGGTAGTGGTTGCATTCCCCACAGCAGAACCAGAAGGAGACTGAAACGGTGGCTTCTCAGTAATAGGGGACGTTGACGCTTGGGTGGCTACAGATGTTAAAGATGGCTTCTTTGTGGTTGTGGCTGTCACTGTAGTATTAACAGTAGTTGTCGTGGTGAGAGTTGAGGATGTAGTTACGTCAGCAGGCGTGGTACTTTTTGCTGTTGTTGATACAGTTACTGCAGTAGATGTGGTACTTTTTGCTGTTGTTGGTGTAGTTACTGCATCTGACGTGGTATTTTTTGCAGGTGTTGGTAATGGGGTCGTTGCTTTTCTTGTGGTTGGGGTGTTAGTGGGGGTGGCCACTGATTCAATTTTATTAGCTTTAGCTGTTGTACCTTGTCCTGGTTGTACGGTGTTTATGACTTTATCATTCTCAGAGACTTTATTGGAGACATTGCTATCAGGCTGTTTAGGAACTGACAAGGCTGTGTCGTTGGGAGGCTGGAGAGCAGCGGTAGACGGGTTAACTTGTGGTAAGGATGGGATAGGTTCCCTGGGTTCTTGTGATACAAGTGTTGTACCTTGCTCTAACTGAGGTAAGAGCCCTTTAGACGGTTGGTGTACTGGCTCTTTGCTGGATGGTGTTGAAAGTGGCAAACTAAACTGGTTATGTGGAGGTAAACTAGGCTGTTGCAAGGTGGCCGTATACGTGTTTTTTTCTGTAGAATCTCTGGGTAATGGAGTAATGGAGTCGTTAAATGGTTGGGGGACAGGTAGTTGATTATTGGACTTACCAGCCAGGTTTAAAGTTTGAACTGTGTTATTGCGTTGTGACTGGTTGAGGTTTGTTTCGTGATCGGAGGATAATAAAGAGGAGGACAAGGGGTTGTGTGTCTGTTGCGTCAGAGAACCTGCTCCATTGTCGCCCTGGAAACCACCACCTATGTGAACAACAACAGAACACAAGTCTATAAACGGTTGAACACATGAATGAATAGATGTTTGTTCTTTTGAATAAGCACAAAAATAAAACAAATTAAAAAAACTATTCTAGAATCTAATATTTTTGCTACTTTACTACTTTGTCACATTCTGCAGTTCACATTTTGCTGCACAGAAAAGCCGTTGTCCACTGGAATCCACAGTATAACAAAACTAACCAACATAAATGTTTTGTTTTGGCCAGGTTGATCCAATATATTTATCTCCACCTTATATAGAGTCATACCAAGAGTTGAGCCACTGAAAGGAGGCCACAAATCAACTGTTTCCCATGTTCACCAGAAGAATATTTGATGCTATAAGGCAACAAATCTAGTAGCATTATTTATTTAGCTTTTTAACCCTTTTCTCCCCAAGTTAGTTGTTATGCCAAGGGATTCCTCCTCACACACATTGTGTATTGTCACTGCTGTTGTATCCTGCCGACTCATATGCCATTGAGGAGCCTCCACTGGGAGGACGTAGAGCCTTCGTCCTACTCCTACCACCCAACACTCCCTGTTGACAGGTGCCGCTCCAGCCCGTAGGAATACGTGCCCAGTGATATCACCCTCCCCGCCCGGCTTCCCTCCCCCGAAACACGGGCCAATAGTGTTCGTATAGTCTATACGGCTATACGACGCTCGTCAAAGTTGGATGCACCACGGTGGATTCGAACTCACAACCTCCGCAGGGGTGGGTAGGTACTGGAACTCTTTTAAATGACACTTATGGGCATCTGGGACAGGTTATATTCTTGTTCAATTGAGTGAATCATTTTCTTAAACATTTAACAAACATAAATAAATGATGGTAAATTAGTTGTACTAACTGATCTTTCAATACTGAGTTTAATCTATGATTACCAAATACATTTCTGTAACCATTACAATTTATTACTTTGGCAGTGAAGAGACTCCAGACCTACAAATGAGTGGCTAGCTTTCGAATTAATTGTATATTTTTTGCACAAACATTTACAAAAATGTGCAACATAATATGCTAAACTTTACTTCTTCAAAGATCACCAAAATTGGAAGTAAGGAATATTTAAACAGCAATAGAATGATATATTGCGCGCAGTACCACGGCGTCCCGCCAGTCTTTTGAGCAGGAGCACACGCACACACATGCACAGATGTGCACGTGCATACCCGTGAGAGTGCGTCTACCTCGCGCATGGATCAAAAACAACCATTCATTTCACACCTCTTACCAAAGCTTACAAAAGCTGCCGAGTGTCAACAGCGTGAAATAACATAGGAATGACCCTGGCTGGATGCATATCAATGGTCTATTATTGTGTGACCTGCTAAGTACTGTAGGCATACTGTCAGATGTTCTGAGGCAGTCCAAAGAGAACGTTTGGATAACTATGGCTGACGGATTCATTAACTAAATTACAGAGGTGATGTCTGCAAGGTAAAAACTAGTCATTACTATACAAACATGTTTCCTACTATTTATGCACTCGTACAGTAAAATTAATGACACATTAATAAAGTAAAATGCATGCACGTGCGATGTGCGTGTGACATCATTAAAATAGCGTCCCACCAGTTAAAACAAAATCTACCAGTAAGTAGTATAGTACAACCATAGTATGCACTTTAGAAAACGCATGTGTTCCTCTCCTCATCGTCCACTTACCTGGCTGTGCGGGGATGTCTGTCACAGGAATGTCTTGACATGGATCTTTGCACCCTTCTTTGGCTTTACCTGTGGTGAGGAAGGGAAAGTAAAGATATGAAAAGGTGGTTGCCATAATTATTTGTGGTTTATGACACGTACCCTCTATATGGAACCAAGCTTTACTCACTATTTCACAACTATTCTGAATACATTTGAATCATTTAGCAAAATAAGTGGTCTGAAAACACATGCAGCCAATGGTGCTGACACTTGATTTTCTAATTACTAGCAAACATTTTCTGCTACTACTCTAAACACGGTTTTCTTTTTCTTTTTTTACTCAACATCTGCCAATGTAACGCTGCGTGAAAGCTACTTGTTTAAACCATGTTTACTGTTCCAAAACCTGCAGTGGGAAAGGAGTACATCCAACAGCAAAATTATAACGTTTCCTTGACAACAGCATATAATTTACGCAACAGGATCAACACCGAGAGGATGCTGGTCTCATGTCAGCCCGCAACTTCAGTTTCAAATGTATATGTACTGTATGTAATATATTGAGATTCACAAAGAAATCTGTATTGTCAATTTGTTTTCTGCATGCTCTGAAGAAGGCCATAAAGGCCGAAACATGTTGGCTCAAAGATGAGCTAGCCTTTTAAACTTTTTTAGCAAGATGTGCTTTATTATTATTATTTTTTAACACATTTTGAGACCTATTCATATTTATACATGTGACAATATGTTCTTTACGCAGACAAACAGGCCTCTTTATGATCCCTTTTATATACAGTATATACTGTAGGGGTGCAACAGTTAATCTAACTAATCAATTTAATCGATTATGAAAAATAATCAATAATCAAACTCATAATTCACTAAAATAATCTATCTCCATTTTAGTCATCAGGCTATAGGCGAAAAGTAAATAGCCTTTTTTCACCCAGTGGGTAAAAAAAAAAAAGTAAATAGCCGAACTACAGGTTCACAACGTGTCGCTTGTGATCATATTATTCCATGACACAGTTGTACGACAAAGTATAAAATAACGCTTAAGTGGTTCATCCATTCGTTGATATATAAAACATTTTACAATACGTGTATTAGTGCATTCACCGAATAGTCGAATATTCGAATATCAAACCGACTATTCGACTATCAAACCACTATTAGATTATTCGATTTCTTTTTTTTTTAGTGGCTTTTCTACAGCAGACACGCAGCTGTGAGCTCTGGTGTGACGTCAACTCGCATTCCTTGAGTCGAGTCATCAATGCCATTGAAAAAAAAAAAAAAAAAAAAAAAAAATTAAATTCTTTTTATTTTATTTTTTATAATCAAATCAATTAATCGAATATTCGAATACTTATAGGTCGAATAATTCGAATACTAAAAATCACTATTCGTGAATGCCGTAACGTGTATACACACACTAGTAGACGTTCTCACTCATGTATACAGCAGCGTGAATGGGCCAAAGGGAGGCATCTTGAAGCAGCAAACGAAACCTCACTCACATAACATCCGGATCTGAACGCTTCATGATGTGTGCCTTGCTCTCCTTTCTTTTGCTAGTATCTCTCAGTTAAGCCCTCCAGCTCTCCCTCATGCTTTCTGATGAGGAGACCAGGTGTGGTAAAAAAACAGCAGAGGAGAGCAGATCTTCTCTGGAGACCAAGATGCTTAGAAAATCAGCATCCAAGTGAATAATTTACACTAGCATTAGATATTTCTCTATTCCTTAAACCTCACACTGACACTAGTCCTACTCTGCAGTCTGCACAAGGTTATGTTTGGTGTAGTTAAGGGTTAAGGGAACACTTATAACTAAAACGATCCCTTTGAATAATTATTAGATATTGGGATCTAATCAAAGGGACAGATAAAGGCCAATGCAGTCCCTAGTTTATGTACAGTATTACATTTACAACAAACCATGCATTGAAATCTAATGCTGGAGAAATGTTACATTATCCCGTTTTAGCATGGCGTTGGCCTAACGTCCACTACCAGAAGTCACATGGGAATATTGCTCATGCCTGCCACATCTGTATTGCAGCACTTTTTCAAGGGTTCGTTTAAACGGCATGATTCATAAGCAGGCATTTCAGGTTGAACTCCACAGCCAATTTAACTCGATTTCTTTAAGCAAACTTTCCCTGGTGTTAATCTCCCATATCAGATGATCCCACTGGTCCCATAAATTAGCTTGAGCCGCCTTGCTTTCTGCTCCCAGCCTTGTTCAGCAAAACTGAAAAGAGCCCTGCTGAGGTGAACTGAGCTTTCCCGGAATACAGCGAGGTTATGAGGTTATTTCACACAATACTGAAGAAACTAAACCCAGCGAAGGAATACTGATAACAAGGACTTGGTTGTTACATTTACAAGCACATGATTATTAGAATCCTTGGAGTAAGATCATAATTGTTGTACATGCCTGGTGACTAGCTCTGTGCTCGCTCCTTCAACCATTTGGCCGTGTAAACTTAATTTAGTCAATTTAGTCTGGTTTCACTCGGGTTTTCAAAAGCCTCACATCTTCAATAAAAGTCACATCGGCAGTAGACCTGGAAGCAATGGTGTGGCCTGTCTGTTTATATAAATGAAACGATTGTCACTGGTGGTGTGAACAGCTGATGAAATTATGCAGAGGGAAAGAACCAATATTACAGACAAACAAATATTCAACTTGTACACTAAACTCAAAACTGCACCAAGGTTATTATAGTTAACTAAAACTGAAAATCTAAATCTAATTTGAAAATAAATAACTGAAATGGACAATCCAAAACCATGTCAAATCTGCTCAGTTTTAGTTCCCCCCCTCAATTTGCACTGTGGTCGCTATACCTGGCTTTTCTCAATATGGGACCTTTAACCTAGATAACACGTCTTGTAAATCATCTCATGTCATGCATTCTTTCATTCTTTTAGATCAAGGCTTTCCTCAAGATATCTGAAAAACTGAAACTAAGAATAAAACGAAAAAAATGCTAAAACTATTCAATTCATAAAACTAATGAATATTTCAAAACTATAACAACTCGGCAATGCACTAATGGAGAGTGAGACCAAATGTAAACTAGACGCGTCGCAATTCAGGGCAATTGCAAAGTGTGGTTGCGCCGACACCGGTCGCGGCCGCCTGGACTCGAGTAATACGCTTGGAGGTATACCGTCGGAGGCCGCATGACGTGCGATTCGAATTCGGTGCTGATTGGATCCCGCGTTCGTGACACGTGCCGTTTTGATTTGAGGAAATAGGCCCCTCCCACTAAAGAAACAGGACCCTCCCACAAATATACCGGCCCAATCATATTGTCACCTCACTCCTGAGATCACTTGCTTTTCATTATGAAGGGACTGATCCCCCCAAAAATCATGTTTTTGCATCATACGGTGACATTTTGCGCATTTGTGGCGCCCCCTATTGGTCAAAGTGGAAATGCTTTTGGGGATTTGTTGAGTAAAGCACCCTCGACATGTGATTCAAATTTGGGATTGACCGGACGTTTCGTTCGTGATTTTTGGCATTCTTTGTAAAACGGGCCCCTCCCTCTAACTTTGGAAGCCAATTACGGATAAACGGTAAGGACTATCAAAATTCTGTTTCGCTCCAGATTATCGCATGGGTCCAGAGATCATGTGTACCGATTTTTGTGAAATTTGGAGAAAATATGTGGGAGGAGGAGCTAAAAGTGTGTTTTGAAGAAAATTCAAAATGGCGGAAAATCTATCCTGACGCAAATGGGCGTGGCCTATATGGGGAGTTGCGTCATAACCCAAGCAATCTAGGGAAAAAGACATTTTGATTTTACGACCTATGAACTATAGGTGAATGAACTGTGGGAGGAGTAGCAGCCCGAAATAAAGTTTATCTTTCGAATCGGGTGCCGATCGGATCCTGCCTTCGTGATAAGTGCCGTTTTGATTTTAGGAAATAGGCCCCTCCCATTAAATAAATAGGCCCCTCCCACAAATGTAAGGGGCCAATCGTATTGTCACGTCACTCCTGAGATCGCTTTTATTTCATTTTGAGAGGATTGATTCTCCCAAAAATCATGTTTTTGCATCAAACGGTTACGTTTTGTGCATTTGTGGCACCCCCTATGGATCAAAGTGGAAATGCTTTTGGGTATTTGTTGAGTAAACCACCCTCAACATGTGATTCAAATTTGGGATTGACCGGACGTCTCGTTCGTGATTTCTGCCATTTTTTGTAAAACGGGCCCCTCCCGCTGACTTTGGAAGCCATTTACGGACGAACGGTATGGACTATCAAAATTCTGTTTCACTCCAGATTATCGCATGGGTCCAGAGATCATGTGTACCGATTTTTGTGAAATTTGGACAAAATATATGGGAGGAGGAGCTAAAAGTGTGTTTTGAAGAAAATTCAAAATGGCGGAAAATCTATCCTGACGCAAATGGGCGTGGCCTATATGGGGAGTTGCGTCATAACCCAAGGAATCTAGGGAAAAAGACATTTTGATTTTACGACCAATGGTTCAAGAGTTATAGGCCAAAACGTAAAGGGGGCTGTTATAGCGCCACCATGTGGCCGATTAGTGTAATAATTTTTTCAATAATTTCGGAACAAATCATGAACCTCCCCATCAAATCTGGTAACTCTAGCTCTTACGGTTTTAGAGGAAAAAATACTTGAATTTAATTTTTTTCACTTTTCCATTAAAGTGGATGGGGAAATTTAATGCACTAATAAATCAATATAAATTAAACTATTGAACCAATCTCTTAGCAAAATACAATTGCACGATTCCCGGTGAAGCCGGTCATTTTGACATATGGCACTAAATTGGGAAAAATAAACTGTGGGAGGAGTAGCAGCCCGAAATAAAGTTTATACAGAATAAAGTTTCTCTATAACAATAGTCTGGTTGCCCATTCGGAATTTGGACAAAATATATGGGAGGAGGAGCTAAAAGTGTGTTTTGAAGAAAATTCAAAATGGCGGAAA
The DNA here is from genome assembly GCF_963280865.1 of Gymnoscopelus braueri. NCBI lineage: Eukaryota > Metazoa > Chordata > Actinopteri > Myctophiformes > Myctophidae > Gymnoscopelus > Gymnoscopelus braueri. Next base: position 35,194,583 of record NC_137610.1, on the reverse strand, counting down.
ATCTATCCTGACGCAAATGGGCGTGGCCTATATGGGGAGTTGCGTCATAACCCAAGGAATCTAGGGAAAAAGACATTTTGATTTTACGACCTATGGTTCAAGAGTTATAGGCCAAAACGTAAAGGGGGCTGTTATAGTGCCACCATGTGGCCGATTAGTGTAATATTTTTTTCAATAATTTCGGAACAAATCATGAACCTCCCCATCAAATCTGGTAACTCTAGCTCTTACGGTTTTAGAGGAAAAAATACTTGAATTAAATTTTTTTCACTTTTCCATTAAAGTGGATGGGGAAATTTAATGCACTAATAAATCAATATAAATTAAACTATTGAACCAATCTCTTAGCAAAATACAATTGCACGATTCCCGGTGAAGCCGGTCATTTTGACATATGGCACTAAATTGGGAAAAATAAACTGTGGGAGGAGTAGCAGCCCGAAATAAAGTTTATACAGAATAAAGTTTCTCTATAACAATAGTCTGGTTGCCCATTCGGGCAACCACACTAATTAGGATTAATACATTGAATACAGAGAGGATGCAATCTGAATCAGTCGTTTTCGGCAAGTGACACCGCTGTGCAACAAACGTATAAATTAGGCTTAATACAGAGAAGAAGCTGTATAGTACTAAATGGAGTGTGAGAAATACATAGCTCATCTACCAGCTCACAACACGTCGTGAGGTTGTAAATCGGCCCATTTCGAAGTGCAACACCATTGTACGACGAAGTATAAATCAGGTTTTATAGCCTCATGCTGGTTAGGAGGAGGAGGAAGCACCGCTGATGAGCATGAGGACAGAACTTACAGTAAGTTACACCATGTCTGTTTGTCTCTCTCAACCGGGGTCTCTTTCGCACTTCCTCTCTTTGGGTCTCCCTTTCCCCGTCTGTCTCCGCATTTCCCATCCCCTCTCTCCCCCCCATCTGCCTGTTTCTCTGTCTGTGTGTCCTATCGCTCTATTCCTAGTGAGCTGTCGTGGGCTAATTAGACAGACAGCTGGCTGGTTTAACTGTTTCTGCAGCTGCTCTCTGCTAATGGGCCTAAGAGAGAGAGAGACAGAGAGACAGAGAGAGAGAGAGAGGGAGAAAGTGAGACAGAGAAATGGGCTCTGCTCGACAGAGGTGTTTAAACTACTCAGAAAGAGACAGTAGGGGGTTGAAGGCCTGGGGTTAACACATAGTAAGACTTTGCCATATCATTGTTTCATCCTCTACTGCACAACTTAGCCTGGGTGTCTCCATGTTGTCACTCATAAACACACGCACGCGCACACACACACACACACACACGGCCAAGTTCTCTTCACCAACCCTCCATCTCTAAACTTACCTCGGCTGTCACTCACTCTCAGTCTCTTTCTCACGTCCTCTCTACACACACGCACACACACACACAGGAATGCCAAATGAGATAGTATTATACTGCGTCATACCACACATATGACAGATGTCTAAATCAACCTATGGAAGTGGTTTTCTCATAATAACTATATTGCTATAAATAAAGAGTGTTAGGACTGCATAATGATAGAACTGCTTGTGTAACCTGCTTAATCATGCTGCAGATGTGCATATGAGAATGCTAAACACACATATTGTACAGTGATATACGAAAGGCCCAACAACCCTCGATACTGTCTGACTTGATGACTACACTCATTTTGGGTGTATTATTGAATCATCAGTGCCTTGAAAATGAAATTGACCTGAAATTCTCTGAAACCTGAATGAGTTGACATAGTCCAGTTATAACCACAGGATTAGTTTGTAGTTTTACATGGATAAAGGAATCAAGAAAGCCACCATAACACAGAATTAAAAGGGGAAAAAGAGAGAGAGAGACGAGAGAGAGTGAGAGAGCGAGAGAGAGAGAGGGGGAGGCCTGGCCAGCGAAAGCACCGCCTGGATCATGGATCATAAACACACACAAACACACACGCGCGTGCACACACACCAGCGGCACCCTTTCATCCTCAATTAGAAACACATGGCTGCTTTGAAATTATACCTCCACCAAGAGGGAGATGCGATTTAGGAAACAGACCAACAGGGACATATGGCTTTAGTTCTTCTTAAAAGAGCGTGATACTAAGCCGCCAGACAACTCCCATATCTTCTAACATCTCTTCACTTTCTCCCCCATCTGCCCCACTCTCACCATCTCCCACCTTCTGTCATTTTAAGGTCCATCTCTGCCTGTAGCGTGTAGCCCCCCACCACACAGAGGAAAACCAAACATGCAGGTATGCACATTCCCAAAAGTTGTGGTCCAGTGCGTTACACCCAAGTTTATAATAAAACGATTTTGGTGCTCATCGGTAGAGGACAGTATATCGTTGCCATCGGACAGAAACCTTGTATGTCCAAAACTGTTAAGTTTAAGGACAAAAAACTAGAAAAAGTGCTCCTCGGAGCACAGGTCTCCGCCAGGTCAGGTAGGTTATTGTGGCCTCCAGGTGGCGCTATAATAGGCCGATGTGAAAAGGGTGTCATTTCTTCTTAGGCCTTTCACAGGAATCGGACACTGCATTCATGATTTGAGGCATTTTGTTCCAAAAATGTGGTTTACTAAATTAGCCCAGCTGGTGGCGCTATAACAGGCCAATGTGAAAAGGGTGGCATTTCTTCCTCGGCCAAGTGGGAATCTACGTGTAAAATTTCACGGAAATCGCACGCTGCGTTCATGATTTGAGGCATTTTGTTCAAAACGAACCAATCCTGCAAACTTTGGAAGCCAATCTTAGCCAATGAGGATGGAATATCGAAAATCGGACAGATCTACGTTGATCACATGACTATAAAGATACTGTGTACCGATTCGCGTGTTTTTTGGAGAAAATCTGTAGGAGTAATATCAAAAAATTTGTTTTGCAAAAGTCGGCCTCATGGTGGCGCTATGACAGGCTGATCTGAAAAATGTGGGGCAGAGGTTTTGCTGTGGCATCCAGGGAGTGTGTGTGCGCAGTTTGACACAGACCGGGCCAACGGTTGCGGAGATTAGCTGGTCGCAGACAGAAGGAAGGACGGACACACCACGGACGGATGGACAGACAGGGGGCAAAACATACTCTCTCGCCATGCCTTTCGGCCCGGCGGAGACAATAACCTGTGTTCCAATGGATCCAATGAGGTTATTTAGTCACAAGCTGTTGTTAATACTGTTCATTGGTTCAATATTGATAATACCCACACACACTAAACGACTTTCACTTTAAAAGGTTTCCAAAATACTACTTTTGAGTGATACTCTTGTACGACGTAGAAGGGCATTAATTTACAGGGAAAAAAACTTTTAAAAGTTGAAATATGAACATAGGAGAAACCTGACAGCAACCATATACTGTATAGGCAAAGCTTTTGTACCTGGGCACTTCAAACGACTACGTGAAGTAAAACAGTGGAGCACCCTTTCAACAGTAAGATTTCTCAGTTAACTTATCCATGTGTAACTGAAAGAGTGCACACATTTATAATGGTTACATTATGTTTGGTTAAATTAACCACTTAAACCCCAGTAATCGTATTCTGGGGAAAACCTTTGTAGAAAATAGCCGATGTACGAGCTCACAACGTGTTGCGCTGCGACACGTTGTGAGCTTGTAGATTGGCTATTTTCAAAATCTACTAGTATAGAGCCCTGAGGGACTTGGTCAACCAAGTATAAGGTTTAAGTGGTTAACACTCAGGATGTTGCAGTGTAAAATCTACATGTTTATTGCAGAGGATGACTGACGTTTTGTCAAGCGACTTTAGTACAATAAATGAGCACACTTGATGAGTACTCCAATATTCTACTCCAGAGTTTTCATTCGGGTAGTCTATTTGAAGTGCTCAGGTTAAAAGCTTTGCCTATATGTGCAGGTATGCAGGTTCTAGTGAATCCAAGTTTACTGGAGTACCTTAAATTATGTGATGATCTCTGAAATGCAGAGACATCACTTTTGCTTTCACTTGGAATTTTGTGTAAGGGCTACTTCATCAGCATGTAAGCATGCTTATCAACCACAAAGGATTACATTGGCCAAGAGTGACATCATTCTTGAATTACATTATTTCATGATAACGTGGTGGTAATAAATTAATCGCTATGGGAGCCTTGCTGTGTGGATTTACTTCTTGCTTTTCATGATAAGCCAACCAAATGTATTACAGAAAGGTATGTAAAGGTTATTCTGTATAACTTTCCACTCAAGATGTGCATGGATTTGTCTTGCTCTCCTAAAGTAATATGTTACATAAGCACATGAACTGGCAACTGCATTTTATCCTGCACACCAGCTAAATCAGAGACTGGGTTTGCATGTTCAAATTGTGTACCTAGGTAATAACTTCCATATTAAACCTTCGTTATAAAAGCAACAGGTATTAGCAACTATTTTATAAAGCCTGCCACGGTGTAAAAAAGTATAGCATCGTAATGAAGCAGAACTGACAATTCCTGTAAAAGTACTGTGCATTTACCAACACCTCAATATTAACCCATTTAAACCTGTTGCAACCTATACGTCTTTATGCCTTTCAATCCAGGAAAGCATCTGTGTCATTTCATGTTTCCATCTACTACAGAGGCTGAGAAATGATTTATTTAGTGAACATTGACAATTCTGTTTTTCAGAAAAATGTTGGGATTTAGATGGAGTTTTTAGAAATCGGCCTCAGGTCTAATTTTGAAAATTTTAAATGAACACTTAAAGAGTTTTACTGAGTACCACTCAGAATGCTGGCAGACATGTGATGAGGGAAAATGAGTTCTGTATTTCATTAAAGACCGTCACCAAGTCCTCCTTTTGAAAGCCAATATGGTGAAAATGGAGTTCCAAGAAAAACTCCTAATCAAATCTGAATGACTGCAATATGTCAGATCTTTTTAGAAGTGTGAAAAACGATCAGCAGCAGCCTTTGTATTGTAGAGAGACGCAACAGTATGAAGTCCTAAAGCCTGCCATAGAGTCGGTTTTCACCAATAGATTAGTCTGCCCAGGGTTAACTGGATAAAACCTTTAAAATAAACTTCACAACTGAAATGAATTTATAGGTGGAAGCGTTTTTGGGAAAGCGTCAACTATTTCAACCAGCCACTGGTAGTTATCTAGCCAAGTTCTTCTCCATTCTAAAATACAACTTTTCTGATAAGTTGTGACATTTGGAATCCAGTAGGCATTTCTAGTTTCTTTCCCTTGTTCTGTCCTGGTTCAAACCACCTCACTTGTCGCTGCATTCATGTGTGCATTTAGATCGGATATTCTCTGTGAAGAGATATGGTGTAGAGGGGGGGGGGGGGGGAGTTTCAGACCAAATATAGAGCCCTGGGGGTCAACTAAGTATAGGGTTTAAGTGCTTAAGCTCTATTTTGTACTTTACTGAACCTTGATTGTCGTGTGGCGAAAATAGCCAATCTACAAGCTCACAGCATTTTCAACGTTTTTTCCTGTAATAATTACATAGTCTCTCTGTCAACTGATAATTCTGTTGAAATCTAAAATCAATGTATGGGCTAGCGGAGAAAACCTACGCTGACAAACCTACTCTAACGGCTTTGAAAACAAATCATATCACCATCCCAATATGAAGAATCACCCTAAAGTTTTTAATTTAATTACATTTTTAGGGGCTAAAACTACTGTTTCTACGTAGTTTTAGCCCCTACAGTGAATTTAGATATCACCAGGCATTGTCAGTAGGCAGAGATCTGATCGTCTGGCTCCATGAGACTAAAGTTAGCTCTCCACCAAACAGACTACTACAGATTACTACAGACTGGTGTCAAAGAGGAATCTGTACTGGGTGCTCAAAAACATAATGAGGCAAAGACAACAGATCAGGCGGTTGGAAGGTGTGAATTATTTTTTATGCACCTGAGCTCTCAGACGACACGCTACTATGGTAGTAAAAATTGCTTATGGCTTGATGTCTTTTTCAACAACAAGCCCACTGTTATCCGACAGTTCCCTACAACTTGCGACCCGACACGACAGTGAACCGACAGTGAAATTCAACAGCAGATTTTCTGCGACAGACGCTTTCCAAAACGTAATGCTGCCAACACCGGTGCGGTGGAGAGCTACCTTAAAGGGATAGTTCATCCAAAAAATTGCTTTTTTTGCATTCCTACGCCAATAATTTGACCGGTAGGCAGCGGTTCCGGTAGGAAACACAAAGGAGACTCTTTGTGTCTCCTACCGGAAACGCTGCCAGTCATCAAATTATTGGCTTAAGAATGCAAGAAACCGGTGGTTCGCGTAGATTTCACAAAAAGTGCACTTTCTGAAATTTTTGATCCACTTCCGTTTCCGGTAGCACCACCGGAAACGGAATTATTTGGGATCCGGTTTTGCCGATCCCGTCGGCCCCCGTTCTAATGACGAAACTGAAACTCCATTTTCTCCTTGTAGTTTTTTCTCCTCGCATATCACTGTTTAACGTAAACCGTTCTAACTACAACATGGATGCCCCGTTTGACACGTGGTCTTCACTGGTAGAAGCAGGGAGATGTCCGCGATGTTTACAAACAGTGCACAGCTCAATCTTAAGGATTTTAACAAGGTCTATGGCGACGTGAAAAAAAAACAACAATAACACGTTGGCACTGGTGAGTACATTATGAGATTAACGTCTGGCATGGAATGCGTTAATTCAAGTCTCCATGGGGTGACTAATCAATTAAAAAAAAACATTTTGGGGTGAACTATCCCTTTAATAATGACATGCCCAAAATAGGGATGCCAGGTTTGAAGTGGTTTAAATGCACAAGTGAATGCCATTCCATGAACATTCTGATAGACCATAGTTAACTTACAGTATATTGACTGAATTCCCCACAGACTTACATGCATTGGGACAATCAACGTCCCCTGTTGCGTTGACTTCGCCTATGATGATGCCGAGGTCGCCTGGGTCTTTCTTGGACACAGTCAGGCACAGGGAGGTGTCTGGGAGCAGCATCAGCGTCAGGAAGAGGAGGTGGAGACCCAACAAGGGACACAGCCGGAGCCAGGAGGGACACAGATACATGGTGGGCAGGGGGACGGCATGCACACAAACTCTCACACAGACGACCTTGCAGGCACACGCACTCACATACGCACTGATCCACGCGTATTCAGATGGTCCACCACAGACATCACACACTCACAAGCATGTACACTGGCAGGCAACATACACAGATGCATACACGCATCCAATCAACACACACTTATGTGAGGCTGAGATGGAGGATCAAGGAAGAATGAAGACCTGTGAAGTGGCAGGGAAGTCAGCCCAGTTCTGCAAAACAAACAAACAAAGGAGAAACACAATGGATGACATTTACAATAAGAAAGTACTGAAGATTTAATTATACTACTTTATTTTATACTTTTACTTTAACTGGACAATACAGGCACATTTAGCGGTACCAAGAGTAAAGTTACAGAGCTATATCATCCAGAACAAGTGATGTGCAGTTGTGTCTGTGATTGTGGGTCTAACTACTATGAGTCATTCAGTAGTTCAGGGATGCTGAAAATGGACCTAATTGAACCACACATTTAATAGGCAAGGCAGCGACACTTGATAACATCAATGGCATACTCTCCAGTCCATGCTTACTAGAGCAGATCATCATTAAGAAAAGTAACCCAACAAGAAGCCAAATATGTCTCACCATCACCCTCTACTGTCTTTGCCACATAACTGCAACAGATGGGGACTTGTGCTGAGTTGTAGTAGTACACAGTGGGTGTTGTGTGTTCATACTATAAGTAACTTAGTTTGTTCAAAATGTCCTGTCAGTGTTTTTTTTTTGGTGTCAAACATGATCATCGCTGACTTACAAATCAAGAGTTCATCTACCGCCATTCCTCCAGTTAGTCACTATCATGCACCTCCAATCGCTTATTCATGTGTTCTTGGCAACACATTTTTATAAGCCTTGGTCCACATAATGTGGACCAAGGCTTATAAAAATGTGTTGCCACATTTCTAATGATAAATCTCCACAAGCCATTACAGGCTACAGTATTATTATTCTGGTTGATTGTGTCTTATTTGCCAACACTGATTGTCTCAAAGTGTTAAAGGCCAGACAGCACCAATGCAACTAGTCACAACTCCTTGCTACAAAACAGTTTTAAGGCCAGTCCACACCAATGCAAATCCTTGCAAGTTGCAACTGCCATTGGGGATAATGGTTGCAAGGAGTTGCATTGGTGTGGACTGGCCTTTAACCTCAGATACAGACAGACAGACAGACAAACCTTTATTGATCCCGAATGGAATTCAGTTGCCAGACCAGTACATTTCATATTGTGGTACGTTTATCCAGCTGCCATTGAGGTCCTGTAAGCAGAAGTCGTTGTCAATAGAAGGGAGGTGATAGTCATGTGTGCACAACCGATCGTTAAGTGACCTGCCTCAAAGGTAAACAGGATTCTAAAGGTAGTAAATGCCACATGCCAACGTGGAGAACTTGAGCGTAACACAAAAAAAACGTTACATTAGCTCTATATGCATTGTCTATAACGGACCTGGGGGCAAACCAGCCTAGTATTGTCTGGTTTATCTATCCTTTTATAACAGTAATGTTAACTGGTCAGGTCAGGTGACCTTTCACCTTACCAGTGACAAGCTAAGGAAGTATGAAACAAGACCATAGTGATTCCATGCTAAGCTAATAATGAAGGCTAGCCGTGCGAAGCTAAACTGAAAGTGGTGAAAGCATACTTTCTTGTAACGGTAACTAAAGCCACAGACGATGACGTTTAACTCCGTCTGGCCAAGGCCACTGAAGCGGTCTTGTGAGGATGGGATAGTTGGGATAGTTTGTTAACCGTAAGCCACTGCTAACAGTTACCGTTACAATACATACCAAATGCTAGCTAAAGCTTTCTAATATTCAGATTACTTACCACCAGTAGTCCTCAATTGGCTGTCTCAGTCACAACAAACGCTGGTTGCCCCGTTGGTATTTCTAAACACTTTGTTATGCTACTGTTATCTTGGCTGGGCTTGTGGCCACTATGTATTCAGTTATTGCAGAGCCAGCCACTGTCAGCGGTCAGAGAGTAATGATGAGAGCCCTGCCTGACTGCGACTTCACGTGATTACGCTGCAGTTACTCTAAACTCCACCAGGTGGCACCATCAGTCCACGCTTTCAACTCCATAATCATGACAACATTTCTCACACATGATGACATTTTATATCTCAAAGGTCATTATTAGGTCATCTTTATGGCCGTTATTTAGCACCATCAACAGAAGGGGAGATTGCAGTGGTGGAAAGTAACTAAGTACATTTACTTAAGTACTGTATTTAAGTACAATTTCAGGTACTTTTACTTAACTGGAGTATTGCATATTTTTTATACTTTTACTTTTACTCTACTACATCGCAGAGTCAAATATTGTACTTTTTACTCTACTACAATTATTAGAAAACTTTGGTTGATTATCATTACAAAACATACATTAGCCACTTCAGCCCTATTTAAACTTTGGCTATTTGAAAATAGCCGATCTTCAAGCTTGTAGATCTGCTATTTTCAAAAGATCTTTACCTGTGAAATGGCACATTCTGCATAATGGATACTTTTACTTTTGGTACTTTAAGGATATTTTGATGCCAATACTTTACTCAAGTAAATTTTGAATCTTGGACTTTTACTTGTAACAGAGTATTTCTACATTGCAGTATTGATACTGATAACTGTACTTTACGTGTATTTTATATATTTCACCTCACTACATTTTAAAGACAAAGTATATGATTATAATTGACCACTTATTACACTTACTATTTTAAATATAGTGAAAATAGAAGATCTACAAGCTCATAATGTGTTGCAACGACACTCTTGTAGATGCCTATTTTCACTATTGATATTATTGAATATGTCTGGAAAACCTTTGATTTTTTGGGGAATATGTAAACATTTCAATTCAGCAGTGCATTGATATTAAAAAGAAATGTAGGCCTACTTTTTGTTGTACTTTTCAATAGCTTGTGCATTGCATTTTAAAAGCATGTGCTTTTGAATACTTATGTATTTTTAAAAGCAAGTACTCCAAAATTTTAACCCAAGTTTGAAGTTTAGTCATTTTTAATCCCGATTATCTATATTTTGACACAAGTAGCCTACTGCAGTAGAGCACTTTGTCCACAACAGGCTATTTCCATTCTCGTGGAAAAAAAAGTCATCGTCACTGGGTAGACTTGAACCACCAACCTTTCGGTTAACAGCCGAACGCGCTAACCGATTGCGCCACAGAGACTTACGAAAATAGAGACTTATGAAAATATTTGATTGCTTTGGTTTTAATCATGTGACCTTAAGACAATGACATGTGATACGTTTTTATGACATTTGCCTGTAGGCTACTGACTGTGTGTAAAAAAAAAAAGTTATCGTCACTGGGTGGACTTGAACCACCAACCTTTCGGTTAACAGCCGAACGCGCTAACCGATTGCGCCACAGAGACTTACGAAAATAGCGACTTCCGAAGATATTTCATTGCTTTGGTTTTAATCATGTGACCTTAAGACAATGACATGTGATACGTTTTTATGACATTTGCCTGTAGGCTACTGACTGTGTGTAAAAAAAAAATCACACGTCAGCTCATTCATGACATAATATTTATTTTATTATAATCATTATTGTTGTTACTATGTTATTCTGGCTGGGGCAATGTCTGAGGAGACGTATACATTTTTTGTATGTATCTGTACTACACAAGAATACCAAACAAACCCCTACACAAAGACGTTGCATTGGACCATGTCAATTTCATTTAAGCCTATATATATGCCCCAGAGGCTCTGATATGCCCTATATCAGCACTTTGAGATTTTTCAAATGTAAAGTGCATCATAAATAAAATCCATTCTTCTTCTTATTATTATTATCATGAATCAAAATTGTGCCTCTTACCCTGGAGAAACATTGTTTATTAGCCTACATATGAGTCTGGATGTAAACTGCAACTCTTTGGCGGAGATGCACATGAACTCTGCAGCTGCACTGAGGCCCACTGCTGGAAAGCATCCCAGCCCAAACATTAACGTAACTAATAATTGGGCCGCGCGACCCGGAAATGACCGTAATAATCCTAAAACGGGAGAAAAATATTAAAAAAAAAAAAAAAAAAAAAAAATATATATATATATATATATATATATATTTATTTATTTTTGGGTGGCCCAGCGGCCCACTGGCCCAGCGGCCCACCGGGCATATGCCCGGTACGCCAAATGGCCAGTCCGCCCAAGGTCTGCTAAGAGGATTTTAAACCCATTGGGGTCCTTTGTACTCAATTCATCGAAACAATAATGACACAAATATACACTACAATGCAAAACATCATATAAACAGTTTGAAAACAAAAACAAAAATATGTAGGCTACAGTAAACAGTTCAAGGGGGGGTGCTAGGCTTTGACTTTTACAGGGGACAGTTTTGAATTGCAGCCAAATGTAGGTGGTTTTGAAGGAGAGTAGGAATTCGCACTCCTTAAGATTGTTGGTAGGGTGTTCCACATTTTGCATAACAGGAGAATGAATTTAACCCCTTGTTAGAGCCAAATCTGGGTTGGACGTGATTAGTGGAGCTCCCTCTGGTGTTGTGATTGACGTTTTTGAAGAAGTTTGACGGGTGTCTTTGTGGTGTAGTGTATCTTGTAGACCAGGCCTATTGCAAGTTGCTGTACTCTGTCCTCTACCCTGAGCCACCGACCCTAGCAAAGTGAGCAGGGGTTAGATGAGTTGTAGATGTAAGGCCAAGAAGTAGCCTTACCAGTTTGTTTTGGGATGTGTGGAGCCTTGTTTTAAAGGCCTTTGTGGTGTTGTGGTACCATGAGGTGCATGCATAGTCGAAGTAACTTTGGATGAGTGCTCCTGTTAGAGTCCTCAAACTATTCTTACTGACCAGAGAGAGATCCTGTACAAAAATCTTGTTCTTTGGTTGACTTTTTTTATTACTCTAGTTGCCATTTTATCACTGGAAAGATTTGCCTCTAAAATGGAACCTAGGTAGGTAATTAGAGAATAAAGTACCCATAACCTGTCAGATTGACCCATCAAATGACGTCACAGCTAAGTCCCGCCCCTTCTTAACCGGAAGTCCCGCCCCCTTTTAACCGGAAGTCCCGCCTCTATTTTAGAACACGCCCAGCGGGAAAATTTGAATTTTGAAAAAGGGCGCTAAAAAAAGGGCGCTAAAAAAAAGGGCGCTAAAAAAAGAGCGGGATGATTTTTTTTTTATTGGGCGTGGTATATTATGTCATGTTTAAAAAAAGCGGGAAGCACTAAAGGGCGGGGGCTCTATCAAAAAGTATATAAAGTTGTTATCTCCACCGAGTGTTACAATAGAAAATGGCTTTATCTAAGAAAATGGATTTAGCTGCTGCTGAACGTACGTGGATTCTGTCGGAGAGCAGTCCTATAGCTGATCAAATTAAAGTCCGCTTCAACGAGGGGAAATGCTGTAAGGTTACGATCTCTACAGTGCAGTTTAAGGAGAAACGGCCGCTGACGGAGCTCCGCCAGATAGAAATTGATGAGAAATGTTATGATTCCTTCTATAGTGCATGTCGGAGGTTTATAGATTATATGACTGTAAGGTCTCCACGCAACTGTGTGCAGAACTCCATCAATGGTGAATGTGGTGATGGGGTCAGTTCATACCTGATTGACAGTAGTCGCGGCTTAACATGGTTCCTGATCCGTATATGTGGAGATACATCTAAAAATTATGGAGGGGGGTTGAAGCCTCGAAATGCGGTGGAAAAAGAAATTTTCTTTCCAATCCAGTTGGCATTGAACGCCGCGGACTTGTCGAAGTTTCAAGAAGTGTTGGACCACATTGATTCTGTGTTCGGCAGATGCAAGCGTGAACGAGTAAAGATGTTGCTAAATACTCTTTAAGAAAATCCTAACTTTTTTGAAAAGGCGGGGATAATGGGCGGTAAAAAAAAAAAAAAAAAAAAAAAAAAAAAAAAAAAAAAAGAAGCGGGAAGCCCCTAAGGGGGTTGGGACGTTATGGACCAATTGAAAGAAAGGTCCGCCCCCTTTTTTTTAAAAAACCTCCTCCTCCGGCATTTTTTTCTTTAAATAGGGAAGACACATACAGTCGACTACTGAAAAGCCCCAAAGGACAGAAACAGCACAAGGCTTAATTCATTTAAAAATACATTAATTGATTAAGACAAAAAATGGCGTCTACCGGTTTGATCCACCGTGGGAGTGATAAGAACATTTGGCGGCTGAACCACTCCCGAAAAATGATATGTCATTACATGCCCTTCTATCATCGATCGCCCTGGATTACATTGCAGACACTCGAAGCTGGAGAGAGTGTGTTTGATGAAAACATGCGGGATATGCGTGTGTATGCTACTGAATTTGAAGACCTGAAGAAGCCGATCCTGGAGTTCTGTGATTACATGCAAACGGGGAGCCAGAACCGTGAATTCAAGGCTAGCTGTATTGTGGATGTGGATCCCGAGGCCCCATCCCATTCAAGGGGCGACCCGGCCTTCGTCGTCGACTGTTCCAGGTCTCTTCAGTGGCTTCTGGTAAGATTTAGGAAGGATGGTGATTCAGTCCGGCTCCCCAAAACCGCCATGGAGCTAGAGCGGTCTTATCCTGTCCATCTGGCCTTCCATCTGGAGGACATATGGATTGTCCGGCAGTTATTGAAAGACCTAGAGGTTTACTTCGAAAGTCAAAAACAGAGAGTCCAGAAAATGATTTTGTTGGAGAAGCGGTTCACCGAAGGTCATCTGTGTCCTTTGGAAAATGACATCACCATGTCTCCTCCAAAGAGAGCACGACGGGTGCATCTGTGTAAACCTGACTTTGTTGACCCGCCGGGTGCAACACTATTCACGATGACTCCTGCAACCGCTATAGTTATCTCAGACAGCATTGAAATTGCTGGTCCAAACTAGACTGAACCCGATTGAACTAGATCGAGACAGCCCCCCTCTCCCCATCCTCCACACCCCCGCCTCATGACTCCACCTCTTTTTTTTTCAACGGTATATAAGAAAAGCATACCTCCCCCACGTTCCAGCCAGCATACACCATACTCTTTGCAACATGGCGAGTCAGGACGTTTGCTGTGAAGACGCATACTTGAAGGACCTAATGGGGAGAGTTACTATACAGTCTTAGACTCTGCTGATTCATGCGCCTCCGCCGATATACCCTTGTACAATTCTGAGTCACTCATTTCATACCTCCAATGTGGTTACACGGGATCCATCCCTTCTCCCCCGCTCTGTTCTGAAACGGCTGATGTGTTCAGACCGCTAGAGTACACCCTGCATACCCCTTCACCTTTAAACTCGCCTCTTACCATGGATCATCCTGAAGGCCTGCTGGGCGCTTTCTTTCTGGATACAATAAAAGCAGCCATTGCCTCACTCCTACCTATAGTGATAGGAGAACAGCTGAAAGAAGATTGTTATGGCTGTATAACAGACCATCCTAGTCAGACCCAGCATGAATGTCTCTACCCCTTGCCGTCATACTATTTCAACAGTAGGTTCCGAGAGTTGATGAAAAGACTCTGGACCGATCGTTTTATTCCTGGTCTCGTCCGTCTTCTAGAAACTCTGGGTTTTTTGACATCAGCGAGTCGCATTCAAGGAGCGAGTGAGGCCTTTCTTTATGAACTAAAGAATACCGATGATATTCAAGACAAAATCAACGAGATCTTGACGGTCCTGATTGGTGCAGACCATGAGAAGAAAGATGCTATGAGCAACTTTGTCTGCTTCTGGATGTACAGAGAGTGTGGAGAGGAAGAAGAAGGAGGATCGGATTCTACGAATTGATAAGACTATGGGGAACTGCATTTCTGCATTTGGGGGATATATATTCGGGGGTTTTCTAACCGATCATATCTGTTCATTGTTAAAGCATGTAATTGGTAATCAAGTCAATGATGTTACTCTCCATAATACGTATTGTAAAGTCAGATCTGAACGTGTATTACATTTTGAAATAGTTGTAACCTGTGTGAGAGAGAAGGCTGTGTTACACGGGTGGGAACAAATGGTGCGAGATTTAGCACATGCTGATGATTTTGAGAAAAATGTGTGCCTTATTTTGAATAAAATAACATTATACCCCACATTTCAATTATATCATCTTTTTTGTTTCTATACACTGCTAGTAGATGCAATAGCCTATAAACTAAATCATTCACAGACCGTAGACGTTGAACATATACTCTATGTAGTGCATTCTCATATTATTGCACAAAAGGGGGTGGGCATTTTATTCCGTGTTACTCCTATATTGTTTTTTTAATTCTATGAACATGTATGGACATGATGAACGAGAAATAAAATAAAATAAAATAAAATAAACCGTGTGTCACACATTCAGTAGTGCTTAGTCCTTAGGGGAGGGGTGTGCTGTCCGTGGTGCTGAATCCCTATTCTAACCCCCACCTTATATAGTGGCACCTGTCATAATAAAGGTGTGAGATTCTCTGTTTTATATATCTTAGAAATAATAATAAATACAGCCATCGTTGAAAAAATGGATGAAGTTAATTTCGACCCTAGACTACAGTTACCGTTTTCATGCATAGTTATAGGATCATCAGGGTCTGGAAAGTCTTATTTTGTGAAAAGTCTACTCCAAAACATGGATCATGTATTTTCAAGAATACCCGGGAGGATTGTTTGGTCTTACACATCATATCAGCCAATGTATGATGAACTGACACATCTGTTAGATATAAAATTTATAGAAGGTCTTCCATCAAGTTTTGTCGATGAGACCTTGTTCCCGCCAAGTCAACATAATCTTTTAGTTATTGATGATTCCATGGACGCTGGTTCGAATAGTGATGAACTTGGAAAGGCTTTCACACAATACCGTCATCATAGAAACTTGTCTGTTTTATATCTTGTTCAAAACCTCTTTAATCAAGGCAAACACTCGCGAACAATTAGTTTGAATGCCTCATATATGGTCGTTTTTAAGAACCCTCGTGATAAGAATCAGTTGTGCATTCTGGCACGCCAAATGTTCCCTGGACGAAAAAAATTCTTTATGGAAAGCTATGAAGATGCCACAAAAGAACCACACTCCTATTTATTGATAGATTTAAGGGCGCAGTGTCCAGAACGTTTTCGACTGAGGACCGGTATACTCCCGTCTGAGTGGCCGGCTGTTTACATGTCTAAAAACTAAAAGGATGTCAAAGAGGATAAAACGGAACCTGGCCTTTTTAAAAGTGTTACCGGCACTGCGGCCTGCTGAACGGCAAGGTTTTATATCTCATAGCTCTGATGATTTCATACTTTCTCTATGCGAGATATGTTTAAATGTGTTGAAGGGGAATATACCTCTGAACACGACGCAATATAGCAGACTGAAGAAACAGAAGAAGTTTATTAAGCTTTTTGCCGACAAGAAAAACAGTCTGAAGAAAAAACGCCTGGCTGTGAGACAATCCGGCGGTTTTTTAATCCCATTGCTCAGTGTGGCGATCCCGTTCATCGCCAGTCTAATCGCGAGTCGGAGAGCATGACCAGTTTCAACAAAATGTTTATGGTCTCGGCCCAGCAGCTGAACAATTTAATCCAGAAGAACTCTCAATCTGAAACCATCGGCACAACAGCCCAACATGATCTAGAAACAAAAATGCAGCGTGTATTGAATGAACCGGGTGTCAGCTCTTATGAAAAAGCCAAAAGGTATAATATACTACTGCAGAAATTACTAGCTCTGGTTCGAAAAGGGGAAGATGACGAGCGCGAAATAGTATTGAAATTACCAACAAAAAATTCTGAATCATCTATGGATGAAAGGGTCGCTACAGAAGATGAAAAAGATGAAGCCCCACTGGGGTCGGATGGACAAGACGAAAGCATTGAAGAAATCCTACAACAGGTTGCTCCAAGAAATAAGAATTTACAGGGTATATTTTACAAAAGCTTCAAGATTCAAACGGCTTAAAATGGAACCGTACCGGAGAAGTCATTATAAAAAAAGGCCCGGCTATTAAGGGCTCACATATTTTGGATTTAATGAAGACTTTATCCCAGCCGAGATCTCGGGGTGACAGTTTCCCAACAGGCTGGGATGCATTTTTAAATATAATTTCCGAATTAAATATTCCTCTTACAAGTATATCTAATGTCGACGCCCGGAAACATCTCCAAGATTTAAAAAACCCTTCGGGAATCTTAACTCCAACACTTCCGAATAGACTGCTAAAAAAGAAACCTAAACGGCTTGGAACTCGGAAGCTCGCTGTCGAGATCCCTTATCCATTTGACAGAGTTCACGCTACAGCGCCACCTTCTGTAAATGTGAACCCCGTTTTTGAAACACCCCCTACAGAGGCCGAATACCCACGCTGGCGTTCAGCATTGTCTCCTAAACAATGGCTTCAGTTCAGTGAATAATGAAAATAATACACCTTTGTACACATGATATGAATGTCAATAAAATAATTATTTATTGTTATAAAAGAGAGTATATGGTATTCATTTATCACACGCAGTCATGACACTCCTTAAATAGTTTTAAAGAGCAAGCATTCTGACTATAGGTTTTAACAAAGCTTAAACTAGTAATACATTTTCTAAACTTTTTCACAAAGCGACTGACTAGCAGGTCATTTTTATGCAGATTAATAGAATAGAGTCTCATCGTTTCTAGAAAAGAGAGTCCTTTAAAACGTTGGCATAGGAAGAATATGACATGTGCACCACAGGTGGTTGAAAAATCGTCTTGCACTTGAAGTCTGTTGTATTGTATCTCCGATGCATTCCTCTCTAGGAAGGCCATAAAACTCCGGGGGTAGAAAAAAGTATCAGGAGCATGGCCATAGGAGTCAAAGAAGCTCGCCTTCCCATCTTCATTTTCCAGAATTATTCCTACCCAATGCTGCCCCGGTTTATCATTCGGATCCGTGTTGACAACTAGATATAGGGGGCGCTTAACAATTTTAGATGGTAGTAGGTCGCAGGGCCATACACCCCCAAAAGAAGCGCCTATAATAGGTCTTAAAATAGACTCTATTTGATAGCTGTCCATCTCTCTCTCTCTCTTTATATGATGATCAGAACTCCACCAGAACTTGTCTTCTCGAGTTAATCTGTATCATGCTGTCATAACAGGCATATACGACCAAGCTCACGGTGCGTGCTAACGCGGTTCTGAATCGCATGTCTAATCGACATGTGCCATTAATATCCGCTGACAACGCCTCTCCATCAAGTTCGTCATCCCGTGCTAAATTTAGAACAAACAGGGAGTATCCATTTTCGAAATCTTCACGATCGATGCAGAGGGCAGAGTCTTTCATGTGCCTGTTTGTAGCCAGGAAGAGGTTGTAAAATTCTCGAACACTGTGATGTAGGGGAAAGTTTGGCTGGAAGGGCTTAGCAGGGATGTGTTGGCCATTAACACTCAGAGTCAGATATTCCAAGTCATAGTGTTGAAATCTAGAGAAGAGAAAATGAAACAGTGATTTATATGGCTATGAACGACCTTTTTATACCCCATGCGTAAAATTGCACTTAATTTAGATATGAAATAATGTTTTTACCTAAAAGGGTTCAGGTTGCGGGCTCCCACAAATGCGGCGTGATCCACTAATCCAATTACTAGATATCTAGGAAGACGTCCCAGAAATAAATTGTCTTGTGAACACACTCTTGACTGGGCAGGGAGGGTGTAGTTTTTAACAACCACACGGCTTATAGGATACAGAGCGTTGGTTTTCATGAGGGCCGCAGAGTGTCCAAGCATGACAGGAGGGGAAACTTCAACCTTTTTCGCAAAAATGCTGGCGGATAGAATTTTTATCTCATATGTTTTGTCCGTCGGGCACATCAATGTAAATGTACTTTTAGCTTTTACAAATTTCAGTCGAACATCCACATTGTTGAGCAAAAGCCTCTCCGAGAAGAATATATCGGAATGCAGAGGCCCCATTAAGACAAACTCTCCTGATTCTTGACAATACTTAGAGCGTTTAACTAGGCCGGGGTTAGGCCCATCATCGGCCACATTGACAGAATCCATATCCGTTTCATCCTTATACCACAACCCGGCGGAGAATTGACTCTTTAACGTTTCCGGCGAAAAATTCAAGAGAGTTTCAATTATCGCTCTGTATGGATGTGTAGCCGAAGAGGAGCTTATAAGCACATCGTTCAGACTCACATCTACTTGAGAGAACATACAATTAAGAGGATATTGTATAATTCCCACCGGCTCATCCGCCCTGAGAGCACTGCCGTCCTGTTTAGTAATTTTAAGACGTAGATAGACCAGCGTTGAGTTTAGATCGAGGTATCGATCACCGCTGCCTGGGATCAAAAACTCCAGAACTTCTTGATCATTGATAGCGTTTAATGGTGTAATTTCTACATAGTTAGTTTGATCTATGGAGAGCTGAGTCATAGGTGCGGCAAATAGATCGAGTTCGGATTTTGTACATTCCGTTGATAGAGGATGGGCGAGAGCCATCTTAATATAGTTTTTTAAAATATATTATGGACTCCTCCTCTGGGATGTTTACGGTGTCCTTTACGGGTCTTGCGCTGCGAATGTGAAGCAGCCTTTGAGCGTTTACGCTTTTTATGCCCTCCGGTTGGTAGAGCTGCCTGAGATCTTTTCCGCTTTCTGCGTGTTAGTTGGATTATCCCTGATCCTTCCTGTCTAGGCTCCGATCTTTTCATCAAGCGAGTTGTTACAGCGGACACAACATCGGAAGCGATTCCTTTCGCGGCTGTAGATAAATGAGGCTTCGCTAGAGTCGCACCACGTTTAAGAAAGGGTAGAACGAATCTGAACGCTCTGCTAAGCATAGAGCCTAAACCGCGGCCGTACTGCATTGGCGCGCCGACGAAACCCGGAAGGCCATGGCCTGCTTGACTTGTGTAATATGATACAAATCTTTGCTGGTCCATTATTGCTTTATTATTTTTATTTATTTGTTGCTGTTTAGAATATTGAGTTTGTTATAGGACGTAGATGAAGCTTGCAGTAGGTTTTCCCGTAGGCAAAGGGAATCAACTTGTTCAGATCGCTTTTTATTTCAATTTTAATGGTGTCGAGAATCTTCTTGTTCACAGGAACGTAGTGCAGCTTATTGTATGATACAATGACCGGGTCACCGAATGACCCCTGCTTTTGAACTATTCTCAGAAGAGGTGCTTGAAACTCCCCACAATTTTGAACATCACAAATATTACTGTACACGTAAAAACAGTATTGACCTGCATATATGTCAGAGGGTAGTTTTGCTATGGTTTCTTTCTGAAGCCTCTGCCAGACATCCGGTTCGAAACCCAGCATGTAGGCCATAGGAGCCTTTAACTTTAAAGAATATCTATTTGTGGCATGCACAACGACCTTTTTAAGGATTGAATTATACTCGAGGCGTATCTTCAAGCTGGATGCCTTAAACTCTGCATTCATTTCATCAGCCAGTTGCGTTATGCTGTCATAATGCCCCGTTTTAATTTTAAGGTAGAGAGGAGGCTGTTCCTCGATGCCATGGTCTAGGACATGAAAGCTACATTCCAGGCTCACAATATTATTCCATGTGTGACAGTACATCATTTCAGCTAACGCCACCTCATATGAACCATGTAATTCAATTGGTTGTGACAATGTTATTGCATAATCAGAACTAGTGTTGTGTGGAAAGATGTCATGACAGGCGTTTGATGGTAGTGTGAGATAAAAAGACCGTCGTTCCCCCTCCATGCTTTCCTCTGATTCGTCTCAATCAGTCTGTTAGATGACAAGGTCTGCATGGCTTTTCATATGGACTGATAATAAACTCGGAGTTACTCTTTTCTCCCCTTCTGCTTCTGCTTCTTCTCGAGATCTATAACGTCTTTAGCTGCAACCCACGAGTCATATTGTCCAGACCATCCTTTCCAACGTACATAAACCATTTTAAGGCCATTCTTTATCTTGGTATCTATGATTTTTTCAATCTGGAATGTCTTGCTAGGAGAAATTTTAACTTTCTGCAGCTCCTTCTCGTAGAATGTTCCTTTAATATCATCCCCCTTAATGTCACGGAGTTTATATACAACGGGGTGGCGACCGTAACATGCAGTAATAATGAAATGCTCATCCGTGTATGATTTCTCATACATCTTATCAAAGACCCCTCGGTATTTTGAAATACGTACAATATCCCCTTCTCTGAATTTATATTTGGGCAATACTTTCATTAAGGGCATGCTTCCATATAAATTCTCAAACACTTGCGTTGTCTTTTCAGGGGTAACCTCAACGGGTTTCATTTTGATACTGCTATGATAGCTGTTATTATAGCTATCAGTTAGGTCTTGGAGGACGTCAATGTAGCGGAAGGTATTCTTAGCTGTAAAGTACCGATACAAATGCCCCTTCAAAGTCTTAATCAGCCTTTCTGCTATGCTAGCTTTGGTCTCGTTACCGGTCGCAAAGTGTATGATATCATGCTTTTTCATAAGGGCTTCAAAGTGTTTATTAAAGTACTCACGCCCAGAATCTGTCTGAACCCGGCCTGGAAAACCACTATGCTCTAAAATAGATGCAAAAGCCTGTGTAACGTGTACACCGGTCTTATTTTTCAAAGGCCGTACATAGGCTTTTTTAGAGAAAACATCTATTACTGTAAGTACAAACTTGTAATTATCATTATATCTCGATATATTTCCCATGTCCATCAGATCTGATTGGAATTGATACAAAGGTCTCGGTGCAAACACTCTATTTCTAGGAAATGTCTTTCTAGCCGGTTTGTGTAAAGTATATGCATCTTCGCCTGCGAGCCACTCCTTCACATGTGCAAGATTAGGTTTTTTCCCAGTCTGCTCATGAACAGCCTTTTGCAATCTTTCAACACCTCCATATGACCCCGGATCCGAGGGGTCATAATATACTCTCTTCAGCACACGCTCAACCTTCTTTGAAGCCATAATGTTCTGTTGTGCGAGCTAATTTCATAAATACACACACATATATACATCCTAGGCTGTTTAACTATAAAGGGTTTAAAAATATATATATATATATATATATATGTACCCCCTCAAGCTCTTCTCAGACACACAAGCACACATGCAGACTCATACACATACACAAAGCCCCCACCCTTTGCCCTCTCACTGCATGATACACAGAGCTGGTCTCACACACACTCACCGGGCTATTTTTAGATCCCAGCCTGACGTCTCTTACAGCAACGAGAGGGGGAGAGAGTCAGTGGGGAGAGACCCTTGAGCCACTTGCTGGAACAGTGCCGGGCTATAAGTTAGAGTCTAAACTGTGTATACTTAATGAAAATGATGTGAAACAACACGTTATATACCATGAAGGCATCTTTATTATTATTATAGGATGAAATACAGTGTAGGAATACAATAAACACATCGAATACATTTCCAGAAATACATGACTTCTTATTTACATACACTGAAAGCATTTTATTTACAGTCGTTCATGTTTTTTCGTTTCTTCAAAAATACAGACTCTATACAAATCATCATCAATTCCATTCAATTCAATCTTTATTTCAGACTCAGGGTCCATACAGCAAAACATGACAATCACACAGTAAAAGCAATAAAACATCATCATCATCATCATCGTCTTCAAACCTCTATGTATCTAAAACCCGAATGGTTCAGTAGTGCCATCATCAAATAGACGTCTCTTATCAAAAACTACTCTAAATTTAATTTCACGTTGCTTACTGTATAGATCAAATGATTTGAGATTGCGGACAATTTTATTGTAGTGTGTAGGAATCGTCTGATCTGTTTCAGGGTTCTTTATATAACCCTGCACCATTTCTGTAACACTGTCAAAGTTTACATATTTACAGTTTTCAAAATTCTGTGTTATACCTTTGGCTTTCACACACACTTTAGAATCTTTAGTAAGATATGTGTAGGTTTTCGCACCGGCAGAAGCCCATTCAGTGATATAATCGTTGGGCGATAGCTCTGAAGTCAACATTCCCAAATAATCCCCTAGCTCTGGTTCATATTGATCACCGGGGGAACTAACATAAACAATGCTATCTGTGTCATAATAAAGAACCCTAGATTGTAATCTTGAAAGTTCCTTATACAGCATCATTCGCCCATAACAGGTAGTGAACGCAGCCAGAAATACATTCGTCGTCTGACCGGGAGCTAGAACACACGAAGAGCTGTAACGCCACTGAACAATTGCCACAAATTCATTGGTGAAATGAAAACTTGAAATCTCATACTTGTCAGAGAACAAGAACTCAAAGAACTTTTCAGGGGTGCAGACTAGAGTGGTGGTGAGAAGGTTTGAACGTTGAGCCATTTTTCCCCAAAGAGAATTTAGGAGTAGTTTAGCTATTTGTCGTTTAGCAGGATTGGACTCGATTTTTTCAGGGTCTAATTTGATGCCTTGGTTTTCTTCATATTTTTTTATGTATTCACGTCTGCTTTTAGCATCGTTAGCATGCGCTGGGAATCCTGAACTTTGCTGCTTCAATTGAAGAAAACATTGAATATACTCCTTAAAAAGTTTATCAGACTGTTTCTTAAAGTGCCAAACTTCATACATCTCAGCTAAAATGTAGCCGTTCTGTAGAGCTTCGTTCAGTTCTACAGAAACCCATAGACCTGTAAGAGCCCTCTGGTCGGGGGTGTGCTCACACCTAGTGGATTGATTGTTGTTCTCCGCACATGTACGGCACAAAGTGAACATGAGTTTCCCATTAGCACTCCTCGTGGGTAGTATAGGGAATAGGAGACCACGCGGTGGGAATACTTTAGCGTGAATTAAGCCAAAATAGCTAGACGGTGGTAGATCGAAAGGAGGGAAAAGTATTTCCGGATGAGATACAGGATAAGGAAAATGGCTTTGACAAAATGGATATAAAGATGTGAAGTCCACATAGAAAATTTTTTCACCCAGTTTGACAGTGTAACGGAGACATGCCGGGGAAGTCCGACCTCCAAATAAAGCAACTCTCGGATCTAAAATGGTGGGTTTTACATATTGTTCTAAGAAAGACTTCACTTCAGGGTTATGCTGTTTCATAGCATTCCACTGATGCTCCCAGATTACCTCAACAGAGACCGAGTGCTCGGTTCTGAGTTTTTCCAACCTTTTTAGAGTTTTCGCATATAGGTCGCCAAATAGCTCTCCGGATAAAGGAGAGGTGTCGTGTGGGTTAAAACACTTTACACACCCGTGCCAAAAACACCCAGCATACTCCCAGACCGTCTTCAAGCCAGCTATATCACTGTACCCATCAGCAAAGTACGGGCCTATTTTCCGTTCCCCTAAGTTCAAAGCATGCTGAATGAAGATGTTACGAGAGCGAGCTGTATATTCAAGCCATTGTATGGATGCATTCGAGAACGATTTGTACTGCTTCCGATAATGTGATGGGTCCGGAAGGGCTATAGTGTTTGGCTGTAGGAAATTTGTCTGATACACTGTCATTGCTGCTGAAGCTATAGTCACGGAATCGAACGGGTCAACCCTGGTTGTGTTTATGAATTCATGGCGAAAATTACTTGCACCTTCTAACAAAATCTTAACATCGTTTTGACAGTACTCCTCGAGTTCTTTTGAGAAATCGAATTCATTGTTCTTAACACTCTCATACCACTCTAGAAAATCTGCCCTGTCTTTTACAGACATTTGATCTGGTCCGTAAAAACGGGCGGGTGGAATGCTGCCTTTGTAACCAAATTTCGAGTTATCACTCCAGAGGTGAGGGAAATATCCCTTCTTCATCACAGTGTTACATCCTAAAGCCTTAGGAAAATGGCGTAATGGAATCGGTATGAACGAGTATGAGTCCAAAAACCTCAAGTTGAAATCATCGTCTTTAATCAATACAACTTTACTGCCTTGGGCTATAATGAAAGGTGTTTTCATTTCACTCATGTAGGCATTCAGTATAAGATAATGATCAAACCCCTTTCCAAAGTGTGAAATGAATGTGAAATCTGTATACTTTTCTTGTCTGTAATGTTTCAGGAACTCTACAGCACAGCTTGGACCCTGCCAACTGAATGGAGGGTCTCCACGCATGGATCGGGCATGTACATAAATAGGCACATGTATACCATTTGTTTGGGATGTTTCGAAATCAAAGAATACAATATTATTACTCTTATCTTCTTCCTCAGTTATTTTATATTTACGCTGCATGAAACATTGATGCTTGGCGCGATATTCCTCAAGGGCCTCATCATCCTGAGGTCCGACTTCTACCGCCTTATCAGAATTCTGACATCTTACTCTCTGTAATTCTGCATCAGCAGCCTCTGATTCTGCATCATCAGCCTCCGGTTCAGCATCAGCCTCCCCGCTTTCATCCTGAGTCTTTTCAGGTTTTAAAGGTTTAAAGGGTTGTTTACAGATGTTACAACATATAACTGCACATGTGTGAGTTTTGGGTTTTTTCAAAGCTATGTAGTATAGTTTTTTACATTTCAGACATTTTTTATTTAACTGACAATTGCTGGCATTCTTTTCAG
The DNA here is from genome assembly GCF_963280865.1 of Gymnoscopelus braueri. Classification (NCBI taxonomy): domain Eukaryota; kingdom Metazoa; phylum Chordata; class Actinopteri; order Myctophiformes; family Myctophidae; genus Gymnoscopelus; species Gymnoscopelus braueri. The sequence continues at coordinate 35,169,076 of NC_137610.1, read as the reverse complement.
CTTTACCACGCCAAATTAGCTTTTTATGTCTCTGAAAGCATAGCTCGTTCCTGCAATTTCGGTTGCAACCACTGCATGGTTTTAATTCGAATGGAGCATCATTCTGACAATCAGTATTGCATACACTGCAATATCCAGCACATCTGTGTCTACTTTTACACGAAAATCCCTGGTAGCAATGCTCACAGACATATTTGACTCCCAACAATCCTTTCAGGTTTATGATTCCATAAAAATGGTCATCGTGTAGAAGAAGGTAATAGGTTTTTACACCCTTCACTCTACGTTCCGCTGTAGACCAGGGGATCAGGTTTTTTTCTCCAGCTGGTTGATAAAAAATGACAATTTTACACTTTAACAGCTGTTCAAATTTACTAACATCACTAGATGTCATGGTCACAGGAGTGTCAAGACTCAGCCCCACTTGTGTGTGAATCGCCTCCCCCTCTGTTATTGCATCAGCCGTGGACTGTTCGGGGTTGATGAGGCTTGCAAGGCTGATAGAAAAGCAGGCCTTGTTATTATTGTGTATTACAAATAAATGACGGGCTTTCTTTTTTATAATTTCAGAGGCCAGGTATGATTCATATTTCCTTTTGTTACCACCACCACTCCCTTCTTCAGGGTTTACTACCTGGACAATCAACTGCAGGCTAGAGTCAGCAAAAACAGCCATATTACTCTGGACTAACCGGTCTATTAATTGTTGGAAATCAGAGACATCATCCACGCCATAATGTAAAATCATTGAAACATCATCTTGCAAACTGGCTGCTCTCAACTCCGCCTGGATGACAGCATTCCTCCTAACTTCAGCTACCTCTAGAGCAGCAGAAATTGCATCTTGCAATCCATTTGTCACAATAGCATAAAATTGAGCAAAATCTGCAACCCCCGACTGCTGGGGAAAATGGAGAAATTGTCTTATCTCAATGTTGTTATAAGCATCTCGCCGTATGACCTGCATGTTGTCATGTTCTTCACTACCTCTCTGCATATTTTCATCATCATTTCCAGCCCCTTCCACACCACCCCCAACCTGGTGAACTGATTCTTCAGCTATAACCATACCATGGCCAACATCGCACTGTTCTACAGAGTCTTCACTTGCAACAATGACCCCTAACCTCTGATCTATAGATGATTCTATAGGTGGGCCAACATCGCTCTGTTCTACAGAGTCTTCACTTGCAACAATGACCCCTAACCTCTGATCTATAGATGATTCTATAGGTGGGCCAACATCGCTCTGTTCTACAGAGTCTTCACTTGCAACAATGCCCTCTAACCTCTGATCTATAGGTGATTCTATAGGTGGGCCAACATCGCTCTGTTCTACAGTGTCTTCACATGCATCCATCCCCCCCAACCTCTGATCTATAGGTGATTCTATAGGTGATTCTAGATGGTATGTTTCAATCCCATCCTCTATCTCTCCACTGTTTGAGAGTAACCATACAGAGGATTCAGGGGTTGTAAACCCGTTAATATGAGAATTTTGCTGTTCAGACTGCTCACTAGCCAAATCATTGTCAGGTCGATTTAGACCGTCGATGATTTCCAATAATGCCACAGGTATAGATTGATTTAGACCGTCAACCATATCCAATAATGCCACAGGTATGCCAGGTGTATGCTCCATGATTTATTTTTTTATTAACATAAGAAAACCAGCATTGAAAGCCACACAAAATATGTTTATATAGGGTGCAGGTAATTGTATCACTGCGGGGGTTGTTTGTTGTTGTCTTTTTTGTTTGTTTTTTTGTTTTGTTTTTTTAACGGAAAGAGGATGACTTTATGACTTCGAGCTCTAGGCTGACCCCTTTTTTCAGAACTGCTGTTGCGCAGACGTCTGGTTAAGGCATGAAGATAGTCGTGGTATATACGTTCATGGGTGTCTGACAGAGCTTTGTAGAATTGTTGTAAAGTATCATGGACTATTTCAACAGCATCGGTGACTGCAATTGTGAGAGGAGCAGGACTAACAGATGTGGACAATGTAACCTGTTGTTGTTGTTGTTGTGGTTGCGGCGGTTGTTGCAGAGCCCGGGGTTGCAGCGGGGCTGGTAGTGCAGTCTGCGGACGTGCCGGTGCAGGCTGAGAACGTGCCGGTGCTGTCTGAGGGCGTGCCGGTGCAGGCTGTGGACGTGCCGGTGCAGGCTGTGGACGTGCCGGTGCAGGCTGTGGACGTGCCGGTGCAGGCTGTGGACGTGCCGGTGCAGGCTGGGGACGTGCCGGTTGCCTCTCACGCACTAGGACTGGTGGTGCTGGCTTCAGCGGTTGCTGACGCTGGGGGGCTGACGGGGCAGGCTTTTGCCTTTGTAGTTCTTGTTGTTCAAACTGCTCACACCAGGAGGAAAGCTCTTCATCGTCACCGGTCATTAGAAACTCATCGTTGTCTTCAGGCCCCTCTGCAGAGTGATGGACCAACGCTCGGACTGTTCGGACATGAGCCGGTTTGTCTAAAAAAGAAAGAAAGAAAAAAAAGTTAATTAGCCATAGAACCATGAACTGCATATTAACACACTACATGATGTAGAATTCTTACACTCTACATCGGTATGGCTGTCTAATCTATATTCAGCTTCAATGTAAAGAAGAGGCTGTATGTGTATGCACTTATCACAGTGTGAAAACCTTTTAAAAATATATATTACCTTCTTTGGGACTGCTTTGAGCTCCAGGAGGTGTAAGAGCTGATATACCAGAAAGATCCCAACTTTCCAGATCTATGGACACATAGAGAAAGCAAAAAACTTGTATGTATGTACATGTATGAGCATGCTATGAATGTTATTATAGAATTTTTATTTTAAATATTTTCACCTTCAACGGATATGTTTGGCAAGGCTCTGGGATAAATTTCCTCCGCTATAGGCTCGACCGGATATATACCTGTTAGATATAGACATGAACAGGGTTTTTAAACACACAAGTTTTAATCAGCAGCGTTTTAATAAAAATGAATGAAATATTATTATTTACCAAATCCATATGGTCTTCGCCCCGGGTAGTAAACAGACGGATTTTGCTCACTAAAAAAAATAAATACACAGAAAAAATTAAACAGTAAAATAGCCTTATTTTAACATTCTACATGTAACTGCTACAGATACACGGATGCGCACATACATGATATGCTTTAATAATGATAATAACAATAATAATAATAATAAGGATAATAATAATAATAATAATAATAATAATAATAATAATATAACATACTTACATACTTAAAAGTTTGAAGCTTCTTCATGGCCTAGCCAGGGGATGATCTTGAAGTCAAAGGGACAGCTGGAGGCTTTGCATGTTCTGAGTGATATTCATGCTACTGCACCTCTATATTTATAGCTTAAAACAGCCCGCTTTATTGTTATCAGTGTTCAGCGTCACAGCTGACTCTAAAAAAATATAAAGAAGACACAATATGCTCACAGCTGACCGCGCAAATGTTATCTGTGTAGGCGTAATAGTGAACTAAAAAAAACACAACATTTTTCACAGCTGTGTATGTTAAAACAGCTGCTGGCTTCTTATCAGAGTGAACAAAGCCTTAAAATACCCTCAAACCTAACTGTGGGTTTCTTATCATAGGCGCGGCTCCCCATACATCGGGCTGTAGACCCCAAGCATGCCTTAAATAGCCTCATAATTGACTGTTTGCTTCTTATCACATCTACCGCTCTCTTGTTTGAACACCATATGACTATGGAAAGGGTGTTGTCCTAATTCCATTTCTCTCTGAGATGACCCGATCACAAACACATTCAGCATGCTGATGCAGACCCTCCCCGTCCAGCTGGCCCCTGACGTTCACAGACGCTGTGGGTTCATATATGCAACAGCCCTCAGACCTCATCTCTCACCCAGGCCTACTTTGTTGTTAATAAACGCCATTTAAAAAGTAATTAGTTTAATTACGTATTAATTGTAATATTAATTATTGTTAATTATTAATTTACCACGCCCAATTAAAAAATCCTCCCCGCTCTTTTTTTTAGCGCCCTTTTTTTAGCGCCCTTTTTTTAGCGCCCTTTTTCAAAATTCAAATTTTCCCGCTGGGTGTGGTCTCAAATAGAGGGCGGGACTTCCGGTTAAAAGGGGGCGGGACTTCCGGTTAAGAAGGGGCGGGACTTAGCTGTGACGTCATTTGATGGGTCAATCTGACAGGTTGTGGGTACTTTATTCTCTGTAATTTCCTCTTTTCTTGTGATAACATTGTCACCCACTTATTTTGTGAAGCCATCGGCATTGCCGACGTTAATTTTAGACCCAAAGAGAATGGATTCAGTTTTCCCAGGTGTAATGACAGTTTATTATCAGCGTGCCAGGTGCAGATTCTACCAAGTTTAGAGCTAAGTGCTTTTTCAACCTTGTCCCTGTCCAAGACCAGCAGAGCCGAGTCATCCGCGAACAGGAACACGTTGCAGTCACAAGCTGATGTCATGTTGTTTACATATATTAGGAACAGTAAAGGCCATGCATGGACAATATTCGTTCATTAATGGCGATACGATACGATTCAATGATATATGAAATAGATCAACTATTTAGCCAAAACATTCAATCTGTGTGAAACATGTGTGGATATTGCTGGACTTTCTTTTAAGGGAAAAATTTATTATTATGGATATAAAGAAGTGAACAGTGCATTCTCTGGCAAATAGACATGGTTTTTGAACACATATAGACTTGCACCTTGACATGAACACAGAGATTACACAGATGTATCGATAGAATGGAATGGAAAATAATGAAACCCCTCTTTCTTTTCTTAACATGGCTACAAAGCACACGTTCTTAGTATCGATACAATCGATTATTTGCATTGCAAAATGATGTTCGATTGATACAAGTCACATGATACGCTATGTGTACATATTGATGTAGTTATCGTTGGAATTCAAAATCGATACAACTACTGATGTAAATGGTGAATTGTGGTTAGTACTTATGTGAAATTTCAAAAAACAAAACCTTTAAAAATGTATACAACCTCCAATCTCCCTTTTTTGTTATTTCACATGTGGAAGACAAATTTAATTAACGTTACAATGATGACTGTATGACGGTCATACTACCAGTCAGTGAGATTAATCAGAATTTGTTATTAAATGAACTGTGCAGCGAACTGATGCCATAGGTAGCAGTTCTCATGATTCAAGATAAGACATGAACACGCTTCTCGATGTTCACATTCGCTACAACAGTACCAGACGGGGCCACCCAGGAGCATGAGGGGGGTCGATGTCCTGGGCCCATTCCCTGTCACGGACCATGGGAACCGCAGACAAACTGGTCACAGAGGTATTCTGCAGGTTCAGGCCCCCGAAGAGCTCCACAGTGACCAGGGGTGCTGTTACGGCCAGCCGTATTTTGTATTTGTTTAATTAGTATGTTACGGCCAGCCGTATTTTGTATTTGTTTAATTAGTATATATATGGATTCATTATGACTATTTGGTATTTTGCGTTGTATTATTTGTATTACTCTGTTTCTGAGGTGAAGAACTGGAGGTGCCCCAGCTGCCCATGGGGAATTGGTTCCCTCCATGGATTGGCCAGCTCTGATGAGCCCTGCATAGATTGGCTGAGGGAGCCCTCACCTTTGCTATAAAGGTCACTCATGAACTGACTTTCAGAAGAGAACTTTCAGCTTAACAGCAGCAGAGAATTGATCTCGCTGTCCTCTCACCCAAACCTTTTGACTCATTTGTGTCTTCAGTATATTTCTGTTTAGATCTGGTGTATAGGTTCCTTTGTGTATTGTAACATTTTTGTAAACTTTTACATATGTTCGTAATAAATATATATTCAGTTTTAAATTCTGTGTCCTTTTAGTTTTTATGTTACGGCCTTTATACCCCTAGACTAAGGGTCGTAACAGGTGCAACTTCAAAGTCAAGATGTTCCAGGAAGTCTGCCTGTGGCTCTGATTGAGGACAATGAGGACCACACCCCTACATCCCCAGAGTGAACATTTCAACCGGATTGGCTCATTGGCTCTTATGTTTGGTAGAGAGTAATCTCTCAATACAGATTCTGCTCTGCGTTCGAATCTGTCTGGGAGGTTTGTCTTAACATGTACGCAGTAGCCTACAAGTGGGCGTGCCTTCAGATCAGGAAGCAGGCCACGCTTTACCCAATCAAATGTAGTGGGCGGGATTCACGTGTCCGTCGATCCTTCCCCACTCGAAACAAGCCGAAACTAATTTAACAATAGCGTCCGCGGAGCAGACAAAACCACGGAAAGATATTCACATTTTAACTTGCTCTTTCATCATAGAAACAAGTGGGCTTATAACCAAAACGATCCATGTTCTCTGGGAGAAGTGGTGTTAGTGTTCCGTGTAGAAATATTGTTAGTGGGAATGAAAACATAGTCGCACCACCGGAAGTGGAGCGGTGAAGGCAGACCAAAACCCCGGTTTCCTTGCGCACGGGTGCTACGTTTTCTTCCGCCCAGAGCCAACTGACATAGTAACAAACAGCAGAGGTCGCTGTTTTTCCTTTTCAGTTGGCTCTGGATTCCCAGATTGGGTAGAGAGCTGCAAACCCCAGTGGACCTAATGTTCAGACCACCACCTCAGCTGGACCTAAGGGAGGAGGCATGGTTGGATTACTTTGCACAGCTGTGAGAGAGGGTGCAAGCAATACTCAAACTGACCCAGGGATCGCTTGCCAAGGCTGGGGCTCGTCAGAAGTGGGCCTACAATCCCCAATGTGCGTAATTGGACTTTGCTCAAGAGGCCCGGGGCCCGTGTGTGGGTGTTCAACCACTCCAGGGAAAAGTTTGCAGTAAGTGGACTGCCACGTGTTGGCGTGTACTGTGGGCAAACTGTTGGATGTGGTCTACCTGGTGCAGATAGTGGTCCTCCACCAGGACATGCTTTACCCGCCTCTCACTGAAGCAGAGGAGGACCGGTTGGAGGAAAAAAGACCTTCAATAACAGAGGTGTCTCACAATGAGTCACCACCAGACCCTCCAGGATGGTAGAAGTATCGTGGAGAGCAAAAGCATGATGGAAACATTGGAGGTGGTCAGAGAACACCCCAACAATCCTACTCCTAAGTCCTGTTCTCTCACACCCCAAACATGGAAACAACTTTTTTGGTGTTATCCTTTTAGACAAAGTGTTTGACTGTACTCGTGCTGTTTTACATTTCTGTCTAACAAAATATTTAATCAATCAATAGAGCCAAAAAGCAAAAAGCCCCGTTTAGCAATATCAGAGACTTTTTATAGCACACAGGGTTGAGGTTAAATGGTCATATTCTATATGTAGGCATGTTACACTAATAGACATAACAGGAGTCAAACTGAGAGGTTAAGTTGAGAATAGAAATTATTTCTTTGCACCAAATCAGCTTTCCACACAATGGGGGAGTCTGTTGCTGGCCCCATGCAAAGGGACATTCATTTTACATTAAAATTAGGGCTGCAACAGTTAATCGAACTATCAATTTAACCGATTATTTCATGTTGATAATCAATAATTGTATCAAATAATAGATTATTAATCGATCCCTATTTTGGGCATGTCATTATAGGCTACTTATTTTTTTAGTAAAAATAGATGATCAACCAGCTACAAGCCTGTAGAATTCCATTAAGTACAAACCACTATTGAAAGAGGTCTGACATGTGCCACATTTGGGAACTATGGAACAGCAGTAGGCAGCATATTGTATCCCTCGCAGACTGAAAGTTGACCTACAGAGTGTCAAAGATATTAGTGTACAGACATGCATGAACACACACAAGCCTACTTCTGGCCCATATTCCTTTGTTGGGGGTTAAATGAGGTATAGGCCTATATTTAGTACCATACATTTCCATGCAGGCAAGCTTTCACCCGTATACTTTGTGGATGACCCTGTATGACCTGAGTCAATGACCTGGGTTAAACTTGACAACTCAGTATTATGCACACTGTACTACTACTGTACAGTCAATAGTGATTCTCAACCTGTGGGCCGCCAAATGCAAAATAACTTTTATATCATTTAAATGTTTATAAAAATGTCATGGTATTTTTTCTTTAAAACCGTGGGGAAAAAAGTTTTCATTGTGATACAGATAAATAGGAACTTAAAGTATACTATGTTAGTTCCATTAATCTAGGCCAGAAATCAATCTATTGATTGATCATTAACATAACATGCTCTGAAAATGAATGCAGCCCACCTTCGAGATTTTCAAGTGGGTCCTGATTCAGGTTGAGAACCACTGGTCTATATGATATTGGCAAGTGCTGTTCCAATAACTAGACCTACACTCCTAAACCACCAACTGCACTAATGGCCATTGTCAAGTCAATCAAATTAAGCCAAACCTTTCAAATAAAATTATGACACTACAAAGATTATTCGTTCACATACTTGGAATAGCATATTGATCTGTACAGTTGTGGAAAAGGAGAATCAACTCGTGGTAGGGGGAAAAAGGTAAGTGCAATAGTATGGATGACACCCAATGGTTAGATATCCACATTACATACAAACCACAGTGATGGGAGGTAACTGACACATTACTAGCTATTTTCACTATTTGTGCATGGCACCATTGTGTGACGAAGTATAAAATAATGCTTAAGTAATCGATTCATATACAAAATTAAATATATATATATAGAAAACGTGCAGAATAATCCCTAATAAAATAATCGATAGTTGCAGCCCTATATCTCTTATTAAGAGAGTTGTAGTCGTAATTTCTTATCTATTACAGAAGTGATGGAGATGTCATGTATGTTGTCATGTATTGTTACCATTTTTGTGTTACACACCTAGGCCTATAAATGATAGGGCATGATAGGGATGTTTGTGGGCCTCACCCATCCATTGTGTTACCCAGCCAAGTGAGTCACAGTGGTGTGTAAATAAAAGTGTTCCTATAAAAAGTAGTTACGGTTTTGATTGATTGATAGAATTGATTGAATACTTTATTAACAGTTTGCACACGTGGTACGAGATTATACAATGATGCTAAAAAGATAACATAAAAAAAACCCTGAGGGCTTGTTTCCATTGTGGTTGTATAGGCTATTCAATTCATCAAGTCATAAAGACATACAATAACATACAAGAAATCATCAACACTAGTAGCAATGAAAGTATGTACAGAAAACATGGGGGGGGGGGGGTCATTTGTGGTGGTGTCAAGCAGGCAGGTGCTCTGTTATGGCAGTTTTGAAGGAGGGTAAGGCGAGGAGACACACTTTTTGGTGGCTGTTGGTAGGTTACTGCTACCTGGTATGGTTCTTCCTTCAAAGAAGCAACCCACCGACCGGTCATTGCAATATATTGCGCCAGAGTTTGCTTCTTGTCCTACAACTAAAGGCAGACACTTGACAACCCTGGCTTGGAACGTCAACGATTTGCTATAGGCCTACGTTTCGTTTCGTGTATTTTCAAGATGAATATAACAGTAGCTAAAACCAGACGGTCCAACATTCCTCTGTGTGTGCAGCGCAGTTGTGTGTGACTGTGCAGTGCAGGCGCCGCCACACTACGGTCGTCTGTCACGACCGTCATGGATGAACTTCACCTGTTTTCTTTGCACTTTCTTCATTTTTGGACTGTACATCTACATAAACGTTCAAATTTAAAATATAAAGTAGTAACCCCGTGGTCATGGATGTTAAAAATATGTACGGGCCCTCAAAAAGTACCCGTATCTTCCGTATTGTTGAATACAAATAAATGTAATCAGATTGGTGGCCATTTTCTCATAGAGTTATAATGCATCAGAGTGCGGTACACCTCCCAACCAATAGGGTCGCGTAGTTGAAAGCATATAGAGGAAATATGGAGAAAATGGCCGATCAGATTATAATGCTTTTTATTGAACAATACGGAAGATACGGGTACTTCTGAGGGCCCGTACATAATTTTAACATCCGTGGCCATGAGGTAAGCACTTTAAATTTGAAATCTGAACGTTTGTGTAGATGTACGGGTCAAAAAGGGAAACATTGCACCTGGTTGAAGTCATATAATATATGACAGTCATGTTTCAGGGCTAGCGCCGCCTGCAGCCTGCAGAAGGTAGTGGGGGTGAAGTGAGGACACGCGCCAGGGAGGATGTCTCAGCACTTGTGTGTTTGTGTCGGGCGGATCACGTCGGCGTGTCACGGAGAGAGACGGCCAATTAAATTCCGACATGGTGTAACAGTGACGGGTCGGGGAGGTTTTGTACCTAATTCTGACCAGGGATCAGTTCCGTGTTTAAACCGTTTGTGGGAAGTGTAGTAGGCTAACAGCCGAGAGAGGCTGGTCTTCCTCACCCCCCCCCTTTATTTTTTATTTATCCTACTCACACACAGTCACAGTCAGACACTCTTTGAATTGGATGAATATCACGTCTCTCTCTCTCTAACCCACACGCCACACTCCCTCCACACACACACACACACACACAAACACTCTCTCTCCCTCCTCCCCCTCTCTCTCCCCGCCGCTTTATAGGTTGTCCCTGGATGACCTCATGCGCTGCTCTCAAATAAGTAGGTAGTCATTACAATCCTACGGCTGCTCTAGAAGGACATTCTCCATTGTCTTGCAGAGGATTTTTTGTCGTCTTCGACTCCTTTTCGTGTTTTTGAGTGTGAATACCTGCGTCATGTCTGCTCTGTCTGCTTCTGCTCGGCTGCTGAGGACCGCAGTGAGGACCCAGGTGGTCTCCAGGGCCAACCTAACCTCCAAACCTGCCAAACACCCAGTGTCTCCTCTAGTAAGTTCACTTTCTGTCTGTCTTTGTTGTTGGCAACATTTTAACATTACGTTAAGTATGGTGCACGTTTGGCATAATCCTTATCTTGATGGAAAGCATTTTAAGTTTTAAGTTCATTGTATGTGGCGTCGAATGTTTAAATGTAGATTAGAAGTAGTGCTTAATTTGGTCGGCAATAATACTACCTGCTACGCCATTAGGCAAACTGCAGGGTTGCGCCATTAATCCGCTCGATGCCAGACTGAGAGAAGCAGTCAATAAATAACACATTCACATAGTAGGATAGGCCTTGTTCATTCCATACCACTTACCACAGACTCTCCTGCCCACATACTGTAGGCTAAACATATTTTACACAAAATGTACTGAAAGTTGAAAGGAGTAAGATTTCTCATCATGGTCGCTTTCTTCAATGTTGCCCATCTGGACATCTGCCAAATCTCTATGACCTTGTTTTTCACTAGGCACTAGCAGAGCAACCCATACACATGCATACTGAGCTCAATTTTTACACGAAAAGCATTGGTTATTGGGGATACAATTGTGATCGGCCTACATAGACCTAAACATTTATAGCTGACCTAATTCCCCCTCTGTATGTATCAATGGCCAGTTCATAATTTAGTTGCCAGGGAGTAGTGGAGGCATGACAAGGCATGATTTTAAGACTACAGTTGTCTCTGCAGTCATAATACATTTTGGACAAAGCATTTGTCCTGTTTTACATTATTACAGTTCCTCTTGCTTTCTGCTATCTCAATTTATATATTGTTTGTATGCCAACTTCACTAAACTGTTATTTGAGTGATACAAATAGAGCAGCACATGGGACTAAACTTGTCAAAAAGTGCAGGCAATCTGTGCCTGGGTGTGATTTAAAACACCTGAGTTGTCCTAAAGGGTCTACATGAGGAATGCAAGATTGCCCCATATTCTTCTTTTTTTTTTGGCACAAAATAACTAAATTCCTATAACATTCCACATGTTAATCAGGATGTCTTGTATCCTTACAGACACATTATATAGAAATATACTGTATGTGGCCTACACACCATTCAGACTGCATGATCTAGTAGTGCTACTGTATATCCCATAGAGCAGAGATGGATTCAGAGACATTTTGCAGCATTGTTCATGTGTGTGTACCCATGCACGCATGCATACCATGGCATCTCATTCTCCTCATCTCCCCGGTTTCATTTTAATATGAATTTTATATTAATATTATTTTCTCTCTTCCAGGAACAGGCGTTTGTGTTGGGAGTCATGTTCGTCACCATCCTTGGTCCCTCTGGCTACATATTGGCCAACCTGGAGAATTACAAGAAGAAACAGTAACCTGGACAGATACGAGAGGATGGGGTCGGGGGAGATGGAAGACGAGAGAGACTGGAGCATCATGGGGAACTAAAAGCTGTTTAATATCAAGAATAACTTACCCCCCTAACTTTTAAATGTGAGGAGAAGACCTGTTCCACAGCACTGTTTTCTTTTTCCTGTTCAGATGTACACTTGTACAACTATCAACCACTTTCCAATAAACAAATGTAAAGTACCAACTTTGCTGTTGTCAAAAGTAGAACTTTGTTTTACTGCATGCTTACAAAGAATTGCATTTGAATCCCAATTCCAGTGAGTACAAACTTCAATTAAAAGAGGTCTAGGTATTTTGTGCCACATTTGGTAGCTACAGCATGGAACAGTTGTGAGCAACATTCTATCCCATGTGGACTGAATGGTGACCTACAGAGTGTCAAAGATATTAAAACACAAGCCTACCTCTGGCCCATATTCCTTCGTAAGGGGTTAGGTGAGCTATATTTAGTGCTGTATCATACATTTGCACGAAGACATGCATGCACACTTACTTTATGAATGAACCTGTATGTATGTGCTGAGTCAATGACCTCGGCTAAACTTGTCAAGTCAGTGTCATGCAACATATAGTACACACAGTCTATATGATATTAAAAGTGGCATGTGCTGTTCCCATAACTACAAATGTCAGGTCAATCAAATAAGCCAAAACATTGACATTTATGACACTACCAAAACATAGTTTTTCACACTGATCCTGAATGCTGTGGAAAGGGAGTTCAACTCCTGGTAGGCGTAAAAAAAGGCATGCCGTAGTATGGATGACACTGACCCAGTGGAGAGATATTCACATACTTAAACAACAATGATGGGAGTTGACTGACATTACTTAGTATATTGGATCCATTTTAAGTTTTATTTAATTTAAAGGCAACTACTTTATGCTAGTGCTAAACTACTTTAAAGGATGTGGGCTACTTTACTTTAAATTAACATTATACTAACACGTACAAAACAATCCTATCTTCTAAGTTTAACATGGTTGCAATATACAAACAGCAGTTTTTCAAGTTCTGGCCTTAAATGCCTTGCCTTTCCCTTTGCTGTACAGGAATGTGTTCTGGCCTTATATGCCTCCTTGTTTTGTGTGTGTGTGTGAGAGAGAGAAACTGTTTTGGTCTACCAATGAACTGGATCTCTGATAAGATCCTCTGGGTCCTGGCCAAAACACATCTTAAGACTAGATGACTCCCCAATGAGTCTACTATAAATGACCATTTGAAGCTATTTTAGTCCTGATACAGTTTGTAGGCAGCGCATTGCAATATGTGTTGAGTAGTCTTAACAAGTCTACGCTGTCCACCACAATTTGCTGAATTATTAAGATTATTAGTACAGGCTTCAGGGGGATTTCATTAGCCCATTCTAGAGGCACAGTATTCTCCAGTCAAATTGGTGCAAAAGAATAAGTACATTCAATATAGTAATGACAAAAATCCTGATGTTTCCCATCAGTACATGACATGTATTAAAACACATTTATAAAAGCATAGAGTAAATAATTCAAATTAAAAGCTTGATTACTTATATTCAAAATAAAATGCCCAGTTAACTGTTTTCGTGTTGCACCCTGCTGTAGGAAATAACTGAACAAGTGACTGAAAAAAAAAACAAATTGACCCCAACAACCACTGCAAAAAAATTGGTATACTTTTTAATGTTTAAGAAACCACTCAAAATCATATTTTAGTGTGGTTGTTTTTGAAGCGTAAAGGGCAAGGCCACTTTGTAGAGGTTTGGATTGTGTAGTTACCTTGCCATTATGTAACTCTAAAGGTGGACAACAAAAATAATTGCTCCATTGATTAGAAATTGATAATTCCAAATATGCTCCTCATTGACTTACATTGTACAGTGAAACAGCTCTCAAAGTCACTCTTTTAGCCCGTAAACGAACACAAAACAAAGCTGATTCAGACAATATAGAACAACACCAAACCCTGTTCTTTTTTAAAATAAAAATGTCAACTTCCTGTTGATTTTACTATTTGAAGATCTGGATCCGGATCCAGTAAAAACTCTAATAAAAATAGCGAAATCAACAGGAAGTTAACATTTTAATTTTGACCAGTACTGGGGTTTTTAACAGTACTGGGTTTGGTGATGTTCTATATTGTCTGAATCAACTACAGTACGTTACATTCATGTTTACATGCTAAAAGAGTGACTTTGAGAGCTGTTTCACTGCACAATGTAAGTCAATTAGGAGCATATTTGGAATTATCAATTTCTAATCAATGGAGCAATTATTTTTGATTTCTTGTCCACCTTTGGAGTTACATCATGGCAATGTAACTTCACAACCCAAACCTCTACCAAAGTGGTCATGCCCTTTAACCACAAAAACCCATTGTTTCTTGGACTCTGCATGTCTAAAGCATGTTTTCTTATTTTTTTTTACAACCAAAATCTAATGCATGCCAGGTGTATTATGCTTATCTTTGATGAGGCTTTGCTTGTGTGACATCAAGTCAAGCGAGACGTTTTTTTAGTGCCCATCTGAAAACATAATTTTGTTTGTTAAAAAAAACAACAGGGTTTTCATGGTTAAGCTTCAAGAACACTTTAACCACATAAAAATAAGATTTTTGGTGGAGTGGGTCTTTAACCGTGTCCATCAATTGAGCCGTTAAAGGTAGGGCAACAGATAAGGGAAAACTTCTGATATTTAACTACTAGTCAACATCAGTATCATTTTCATATAATTACTGGAATTAATGGAAATTACTTAAAATGAGACGTTATAGTTAGGTATAGCAGAATGGAACTGCACAGTGATGACATCACAGGTGGAGGAAGTTGCAACTTGTACACAGTTGTATTGACTGTGCTTGGTAAAACATTGACTTTTAAATTAACATTGTAAATGTCTAGCATTCAAAACCAGATATATTTGCAATGCTCTGGAAGCCTCTCTACCGTATAAGGTTAACTTGAATGTCTATTGATGAGAAGTATCCTTGTATTTGTTTAAAGGGAGTTAAAGTTAGTTTACCAGGGGGGACTTCCTTCAATCCTGAGATTTAAAATAAAACTGAAAGTTGGGGGCACGGCAAATTTTGCCGTTCAAAAACACTTTTTTTCTCCAACATTTATAAAACCTATTGTATAAGAGAATGCCAAACGCAAGCACATTTTTTCACATTATCTGAATATCCAGCATTTTAAATTGTCTGTTGCCCTGCTTATGCACTTGATGACCTATTATTGAATCCCACCTGAAAACCACACTGTTTCCCTCTCAGCTTTTCCACTATTTACCTCAATAAAGGAAGTTCATTAAGAGGAGCGCACAGCCCAGTCCCATTTTTCAAGAACATTTACTTACCTGTCATTCAGGAAATTATTTCAGAGCTGCCACTGGTACATAAATGAAGACAAAGACAAGTATATTTTGGATCAGTTTAACCTTTGAGTTCACATCAGAACTAGTACGTATATATACATTCATTATATAAATATTGATACATTAAATATACTGCAAACTCTGTTTTCATACCTGATGACAGCATTTGTGCTGCACAGTTTAAAATATAACATCTCTCCACTACACTCTTTCATTTCACATAGTCAAGTGTACTGTATCTTCACATCACATAAGCTTATTATATTAACATACAACTGATTCCACCCTTACAAATGTAAGAGACCGTAAGATAGTTTTCACCTTCGTAATAATAACAATCCATAATTAGTATAGCATCTTCAGGAACCACTTTTATTAGGACATCAGATGAAAAATCCACTGCCAAACTATTAATAAAATATCTCTGTTGGTGTGCCACCAAAATTGAGTTTTTTTCTCTCATTAAGACTCAATTGGATAAACAAGGGATACACATTACAAGCTCATCATGCTTCGGGTGAGGTATACATGTACTGGGCAGATCCAACTGCCCAATATTTTAACAATTATAACTCAACATTGCCTGAAGGAAAGACATCAACCTGTCAGATCCTTCTCCTATCTCCTTCACTCCTTCAGCAGTGTCCCTCAGGGAGAGGGAGACCTTATAGGGTCCTTGATTGTAAACCCAACAAATGTGACACTTTCATTTCCCTGGCCACCCTATCCCTCAACAAGATGTAGCTTTGAACAAGTTGGACCTTGAAAAATGTTACAAGTCAGACCGTAGCTTATGGAGTTAATGCCACAGCTGCTATTCACAGGACAGCCAACTACAGTGGGTGCTGCCATTTGTTGTACCTTAAAAAAAATATCACAAGGTATCATGTCTAAGCAGTACTCTACTACGGTGTCTAAAACAAATTTCCCCAGTGAGGACAATAAGAGAAGTGTTGAGTCTAACTGAGTTTGCGTATTTTCCCGCACACAGTAAGATCCTGAGTGTTATTTTTAACTCAGAACATTCCGGATTTTACTGTGCATCTAAAGCTCCTCCTCGCTGTCCGAATGTGGGGGTTCTTCGCGGTTGACAACAGGATTGTGAATCAATTTCTTCACGTCCTCTGGCTTAAACTCTCTCATCTTTCCATCCGTACCAAGCTGCATCGGCTGAATCACATGGTTCCTACAGAGAGAGAGAAGGAGAGAGAGGGGGAGAGAGTTTATGATTTTGTTTATTATATCATCATCATTGAATAATTGTATTTATTTTTATTATTACACTCACACATTTTGTAAAGTATGTTCAGTTTGCCTGTGCATCACATGTACTACAGAAATATGATTTGACTTGACCTATTCTTTGACTCCAATATTTGTGTGGGAGAAAATAACATTCACTTACTGAAGTGAATAACTTGCATGACCTTTAAGCAAATATGTTTGTTTGTTTGAATGAATTGTAACCTGCCTATTTGTCTATCTCTTTATCTCTCAGATATGCACATATTATTTGAAGAGTTACTGTGTATACGCTATGTTGCACTCCTTCTGCTAAACACTGTGTGTGTGTGTGTGTGTGTGTGTGTGTGTGTGTGTGTGTGTGTGTGTGTGTGTGTGTGTGTGTGTGTGTGTGTGTGTGAGAGAGTGTGTGTGTGTGTGTTGTTAACCTGGAGAGTTTGTCAAACATGTTGACCAGCTTCATGGCTTCCAGTTCTTTCTGTTCATCTGTCATTCCCTCCATGGGATTGGGCTGGTCCTCTTCTACAACACCTGTTACTGGGTTTATACTGCAGAGGAACAGAGGGAGAGAGGGAGAGGGAGAGAGAGAGAGAGAGAGAGAGAGAGAGAGAGAGAGAGAGAGAGAGAGAGAGAGAGAGAGAGAGAGAGAAATGGGGGTACTGCAGTACTATTCGAGAGAGCAACTATTCTCAGCCTTTTGAATTACAAGGATTGTAGTTTGATATACATTAGGCCACAGACGCCCATTTGATAAAAATGATCTCTGGGATTCTGGGACCCCAATCTACACTGTAAAAAGTGTTTTTACATCCTCCTCCCGAAAACAGACAAATGTCATTTCATACTTCTGTGTTCTGGAAGATGGGTTCTAGCGATAGGTTGTGTTTCTGAATGGTAACTAGACAGAGATTTCAGAGGTGTTTGTATCTCCTGGAAGTTGGCTCATGCTGAGTGTCTTCCAAACTACCGCTGCTTTTCACTTGCTTCATTACTGACAGAATGAAGCTGGAGTATAGACAGAATATGGAAACAATGCAAGACGCCTGACCAACGTCTGACCAATCACAGTAACAGAACTAGCTCGGGTAGTCACAACATCTCGGAGGCACTGTACACCCGGCATTTTCTCATCCTCCTGCCCACCCGAACCTCTGAATGACATCATATTGCAGTCTGTCGCCAGCCGAACGGAACAAACATCTGTTGTTGTTCTGGTGTGGTATGCATTGGGCTTTACAGACACATAAAGCCCAACACATACTACACCAGAACAACCGACGTCTGATCGGTTGGGCTGGTCCAAAACTACAATATGACGTCATTATTTAGCCGCGAGCCAAATACAATCAGCCCTCGTGCCACGATTGGGCTCTGGGCCGTACTTTGGACTTCTCTGCTGTATGTATACATTCTCTATGTAACTTTTTTGTGCACACAATGTTTGCTTACTGTGGCTTTGCCTCTCTGTACTCTTCAGTCTCTGAGTCTTCATCCTCAGAGTAGATCCCAGTGTGTCTGGCTCCCCCCAGCAGTCCCCTGGCAGCCAACAGGCCTGCAGCGTTCCCATAACCTGTGTACTTAATGAACCTTGAAACTGGAGAGGAGACCAGATCCAAGTTATTATTGTAATGAAACATTAGCAGTTCAATCTCTGGACAATTTTCAA
>NC_137610.1:35103208-35148208 GCF_963280865.1 Gymnoscopelus braueri | reverse complement strand
TGGCTATTTTCGCTATAATTATATATATATGAACCTTATCTGAAACGGAGCCGTAACGGGTGGAAATAAATGCAGAACCCGTGAAATACTTTACACAGCAAAGCACGGTTCACTTAGTTCTTGTGGTCAAAAAGAGCCAAGAGATTGAGAATGTTCTTGCAATTGACCTGACTGGCCTTCTCCTTTGAAAGGCCAGCTATTTCCAGCCACTAAGTTTATGGACACCTCCAAGACAGCCAAATTGAATATCAGACAGTAATTTTATAACCGCCAAAATGTAATACTAATAAATGTAGTAGTAATATATATAACGTCCATAGGCAATACTAATAAAATGTAGGAACATTTATGTTATCACAGACAGCACCTCGTCCACTTTGCGTCTGGTTGTGTCGAATGTAATATTGAACAATATTTTGAGTATTTCCATGGCTCGTTCCGTCTGCTGCCTGCTGAGTGGGGGTAGCTCTTCAGGGGACACACCCTCAGACCCTGCTCTGGCCGTCTCCAGGGTATCAGGCCAACACAGACCCAATGTGGCATCCAGTTGGTTACCTAGGAGGAAATGGACAGAACATGAAGTGCCGCTTTGAAATCTGTTTTTATTTTCTAGCTTGACTTACTTCACAAAACTGAGCCTGGTTTTTAAGCTGCAAACCTTTTCTTAAAGTAATACTAGGTAACGTTTTCAACAAAACTAAAGTTAAATTGTATATCTTTTGCGAGTGGCAAAAGTTTCACAACACCCACTCCGTGAATTTCACCCCCGGAAGCCTTTTATTTATATATTTTCTATTGAACGTGTACGGGGGGGACTTTCCCGGGAAAATGACGTTCCTGGCCAACGTCATGACGTCGTGGCCGACGTCCTCAGGAACTACCGCAACGGTTTCCTGTTTGGCCAGGAACTACCGCGCTATTAACAAAAAGGAACCTCACGCTGATTTTAAGATAATGTAGGATTGGAAGATCGAAAAAGAACAGAAAAAGAAAGCACAGCTCATGGTAACTAATGCTCCACTGGCTAAGAGAAACGATCCGTAGATAGTATAAAACAATTAAAAGATCGCTTTTTGAAACGCTTCCGGCTTCCGGTGAAAACGAATGGAATTCTGGGTAATCGAGGACTAGGGAAATTGTATGCAGTGACGGTAGTGACCAGCAGAGGTTGCTAAAAATCGTTATTTGTGATTCTGCATTGTACTACTTTAAAGCCCTTTAAGATTACATTGTACATTCTTATGCTCTTGTAATTTGTTTATTTCTACTAATGATTGCTCAAGTTAATTTTTTTATAATTAGATGTCATCCAGGAGATTGATATTGATTACCTAGGAGATTGATGCCGTGGAGCTCACGGGCCAACTTAGCCCTGACGTCGACTCTCAGAGCGGTCAGTAGAAAGGTGAGACGCAAGTCAAAGAAACGTACCTAGAGAGAGAGAGAGGGGAGGGTGTTGAATATTGTAGTGGCCTTTGGTATGGTCACCATCTTACTGTCTCTTTTGTTAGTTTGTAAACATGACAATTCCTCAATTTAGCATGTGTTGGGTGACCAACTTTCATTGAAATGAATGGCCGGAGATTTTCCATCTGTCCTCTAGATCAGTGGTTCTCAAACCTTTTCATTTCAAAGACCTCCATAACTCTAGTTACAGTTTACAGTATTTGGAACCCCCTCAAGGAACCCAGAGGGCCCTTGGACCCCACTTTCAGAACCACTGCTCTAGATATTACATAGCTCTATGGTCTCTACATCCATCCATCCATCCTTCCACATATCTACCTGTCTCTACATCCATACCTCATGGTTCCATGTGGGGTCATGACACTGTTTCAGCCTCTCTGCCACGCCACTCATCAACTGCAGCTCTGCTGCCACCACCTGGAAAACAGTCAGTCAGTCAGTCAGTCAGTCAGTCAGTCAGTCAGTCAGTCAGTCAGTCAGTCAATCAAACCATTGATCAGATATAAGCTAAAAACCTTTCTTTCTATGACATAAATCTTTAGCACAGCCAGAGCGCGTCCTTCTGGGTGAAATGCTCAGCACTAAAGACCAACCTGGCCTGTCTCATTGTGTAGCAGGATGTTACAGATGGACTTTAAGGCCTCCACAATCACTTCCAGGTCAGGGTTTTCCTCCTTCATGTCCTCCCCTTGTCCTTCTTCTCCTTCTCCTAGGAGCAGAAAATAAGAATGGATCAAGAAGCAATCTCCTACTCCTAAAACATTCTGATCTGGGCCATTGATTAATACGGTCCATTGCAGTTTTCAGTGGCAAATATGCATGTAGCCACAATTCTAATTCACGGCCATTACTAAGAAAAGTAATTCTGTACCTCTAGAATTTTGGGTGTATAAATACAGTATGTTTGATATGTTATATAGGGCATTCAATTTGCTAACAGTCCTTAGTTCTAGAGACAGGGTGTCAATAGATAGCTCAGAAAGAGTGTCCAAACCTGTTTCATTAATAGCTCCGGATGGGACCAGGCAGCACAATAGATGATACTTTTGAATATAAAAAGATTGGATGTACAATATGTATATTTAATACAGGCCTAGTTGTTGTTAGTTATTTTACTTTATTCATCCAGGGTATGTTCACTGAGCACAAATATTTTTTTTTAGCAATGCACTGGTTCACACTCACACTAATCTCTCAAGAACAGATTCTGCTCTGCGTTGGAATCTGTCGTGAAGGCTCGTCATAACATGTACGCACTGGGCTACAAGTGGGCGTGCCTTCAGATCAGGAAGCAGGCCGCGCTTTACCCTATCAAATGTAGTGGGCGGGATTCACGTGTCCGTCGATCTTTCCCCCTCGAAACAAACCCAAACTAATTTAACAATAGCGTCCGCGGAGCAGACAAAACCACGGAAAGATATTCACATTTTAACTTACTCTTTCATCATAGAAACAAGTGGGCTTATAACCAAAACGATCCATGTTCTCTGGGAGAAGTGGTGTTAGTGTTCCGTGTAGAAATATTGTTAGTGGGAATGAAAAAAATAGTGGCACCACCGGAAGTGAAAGCTGAAGGCAGACCAAAACCCCGGTTTCCTTTGCGCACGGGTGCCACGTTGTCATTAGCCCAGAGCCAAGATGAGATAGTACAAACAGCAGAGGGCGCTGTTTTTCATTCTCATTTGGCTTTGGGTTCCCAGATTGCACTCACACAGATACAATTAGGAGATGCCTAGTACAACCAGTTATACTGTTGTGTTGACCACAGAGCAGCTCCACTGTAGCAGTTGGGGGTTACGTGCCTTAAGGTGGCTCTCCACAAAACAGTAATCAGAGGAAGTGTTAGTACAGATTATAGATTAGATTATGCACCTGGTATCCAAGGTAATGGTATCTTGAGTTTAATTAACAGGTTTGATATTTACCTGGTATCCTAGTTTCTTTGAAGCACTTCATTGTTCTCTTTGCACTCTATTATAGTATGTGACTATTTATTTACCCTGTCATTCGTTCAGTAGGGCTCATGCCATTTACTCTGATTTCACACCTAAGTCACTCTGGATAAAAGCATCTGCGCCTAATCTTATTTTTATTTTCTCTTTAATAACATTTTTTAATTTGTATTTCAGTCTGGTGGATTGAACCAGCGACCATCCGGCCAAATACACCTCCTCTAACATTTAAGCCACATTAACCTCTCATTTTATATCTGGCCTTGAATTTGATCCCATGTAGACAATGCTTTACGAGGAAAACACAAACCACACTTAAAACCTCTCAACCCTATGTACTTTGTTGTACGTCAAATAGTGAAAATAGCCGTTCTACAAGCTCACAACGCATTGCTTTGAGTACTTGTAGATCTGCTATTTTCACCAAATGTTTACATATCTTTGCCTAATGTTTATTATGATATGCCCAGAAGAGGGATTCTAGGATTCATGTAGTGAAACAAGAACTAGGAGACCTGGTACTGCCAGACCCCTAGTGGTTGAAATCTGAATGGCCGGGCATCGCATGACGTGTGTCCCTTCTATGTCCCTTCTATGACGAAAGAGGGACAGACTTTTTTGGCTGGGGCCGGGGGACAAAGTGACATACCATGTATGGAGAAAACAGATACAAAGCCTCATGTAAGCCCCGACCCCTTGGGTCTGGCAAACAGTTGGTCAGCTGTGGCTTGATGAGCATTAGCATCAGCATCAAAACCAGTTATTTTTGGTGAGTAACGCCATTGTTTGACTCCTTTCCTGATGTCATCAGTATATACCCATATATGGGCATGCCCCCTTTTGTGCCCATATATGGAACGGACTGATTTGTTTGCGCCTGATGCCATGACGACACATTGAGGTTAGACAACACACTCCATATGTGGCCGTAGCTGCATTGGGAACTCCTTATAATATGGTTATGGCTGAGTCATAGTGACATGACATGACGACCGTTGTTAGCCTGTGGATCGACTATTTTCGCTATTTGCATGCCACCATTGTCGAAGTATATAAGTGTTAAGTGTTTAATCAGATTTAAGTTGGTTAGAGGTTCTATATGTCGTTTTCGATATATTTTTGGTTAATTTCCCAGCCCTAGCATAAGTTTATCAATTGTAGTTGATAAATGTCAAAGCCTTGAAATTTATTTATTACCTTGTTCTGGCTGATTGTGTGTGGGTACAGTATTGACCACCGCAATACCAGCGTAGCGGGCAAGGGTGGCCATGGCAGAGCAGGTGGTGAATGGATCCAGGGAGTGTTTGTCTCTGGAGAGGATGCGTATAGTCTCTAAACAGGCCAGCTGACAGGAAGGCTGCAGCTCCCTGTTCAGGAAGCCAAGTACCAACTCCCCCAGATGCTGCACAGGATGACAATATCTGATTAGACTCATTAGCACTAGTACATTAATTAGATATGATCTAAGACACACACACACACACACACACACACACACCGCATTTGCAAATGTCACAGAAGTCCAGCTGTTTAGTAATTTTCACAGAATTTGAGAGGTTTAGAATGGAATGCCATAGTTAACCATCAATAAATACCCTCATCGGGCTATGCAAAATCCTAGACAATTCATTATTATCAATCCAATTAAATATAAATGGATTGATATAATTAATAAATACATAATATAATCAAAATACAATTAATACATGGTAACCAACTATAAAGGGTAATGTTAGTAATATTACATATTACATATTACTAACACTATTTTCAATTAAAAATAATGCCTGGCATTTATTGCCAGCAGGTATTACTATTTTGGGATAAAACCCTTCTTCAGAGTGCAGTTTACATATGGAGATAGATATGTTGTAAATTCATAAATGTTAATTTAACTCTGAGAATGCGAATTAAACCAAATGGGTGATTTTTTTTACATTTTGTACAATCTCGAAGTGTAGGTGTGTGTGTGTGTGTGTGTGTGTGTGTGCGTGTGTGTGTGTGTGTGTGTGTGTGTGTGTATATCGGCAGCTAATTTGAAAACCACTGGACTGATCAGTGATGAATTGATTATGCATGCCAGTAGGCCAAGGAAGTACATCTTGAATATTTTTCACATTAAATCATAATCTCAGATCCACCGTCCCTCCGTTCCCCCTGAAAAAGGGAGTGTGTCTGATAAAATGAATATCAAATATCTAAATACTGAATCAAGCAATTTAAAAACTGTCAAGGGTGCACTTAAAAGCCTATGTAGACGTTAAAATGACGATGTATTTTAAAGTGAAAAAAACCCTATAAGCACAATTGCTCTAGAAATTATTTTAGAAAAATGTGCAGCATAAAGCAAGGTAAATACTGTACATAACAAGTGTCTGTCTCTCTGTAAGTGTGCGCCTGCCCCATAGAAGTGAACCAGGAAGCCTCCAGATGCCAACTGCTCCATACTTGTACTTGTCTTCACCATGACAATGACATTTCAACCAGAAATCCGAGCTTAAAGAGCATTAGCCATTACAAATAATCTCTGTGTCACAGGTATAGGAGAGACAAGACTAATTTATTTTTATCGGAGCAGCTGGTGCACACGCGCATGCAAGCATACACCCACACACAAATGCCTGCAAACCTGCATTCAGTATAATTCTGTTTTTCACCTTGCTATTTTTAACTGTTTTCTTCTATTAGTAATTTTCATTTTCTTTATGTAACTAATTTGTATGGTAGAGTATACAATATAATACAATTTATAACTTAAAATTTAGAAATGCAAGATATTGAAATTTTGGCCGATATCAGATATCCGATAACATGCGGGGTCAAATCGTCCGATATCGATATATTGCATCGTTATATATTATATTTATATTGAGCTCATTGCTGAAATTTCTTATTTTTCAATTTCAAAGCCATTAACGGTCACATTATTATTGCGGAAATATCGGTGAAATATCGGTCAAAATCGGTGAAATATCGGTCAATATAATAATAATAATAAACTTTATTTGTATAGCACCTTTCATGACATGAAATGCAGCTCAAAGTGCTTTACAGAGCAAGAATACAATTACAGTTAGAACCAATTTAACAATAAAGCAAACAAAAATAAAATAAAATAAAATAAAAGCAAAGGCATAAAACAACATTAAAATAGGCAATACAGTGAGGAATTAAAAATCAACCAAAGAATCAGCTAAAAGCAAGCGTGAAGTAATAGGTCTTGAGCTGTGCTTTAAAGCTATCTACAGAGGCTGCCTGTCTTAAGTGTAATGGGAGTTTATTCCACACTGTCGGACCGTAAAAGCAGAATGCTGCTTCACCGTATTTTTTATATGTCATTGTAGGCACCTCGAGCAGGTCAGCACTTGAAGACCTGAGGGCCCGGTTTGGAACATATCTCTCTAGGCAGTCAGAGAGGTAGGAAGGTGCCAGACCATTTAGAGCTTTATAAACTATTAAAATAATTTTAAAATCAATCCTAAAAACAACCGGGAGCCAGTGTAGTGAAGCTAGAACTGGAGTGATATGTTCTCTCATCCTAGTTTTAGTTAAAATTCTGGCTGCAGCATTTTGAACAAGTTGTAATCTGTCAGTTGTTTTCTTTGGCAGGCCAGAGTAGAGTGCGTTGCAGTAATCAAGCCGAGAGAAAACAAAAGCGTGGATCAGCGTTTTTGCATCGTCTAACGACAGATAGTCTCTAATTCGCGCAATATTTCTAAGATGAAAGAAAGCAATCTTGGTGACATGATTAATGTGTGTATTGAAATTCAATTCAGAATCGATAATATTAACCCCCAGGTTCTTTACTGTGGTGTTACTTTCTACAGCCAGGTTACCAAGTCTACTTGTTATTGATTCTCTCTGCTCACTGGAGCCAATTATGAGAACTTCTGTTTTATCCTCATTTAGCTTAAGAAAGTTCTCACTCATCCAGCATTTTATACTGGACAGACAGGTCAACAATGGGTCTAGAGCGCAGGGGTCGTCTGGAGCTACTGAAAGATACAGCTGGGTATCATCAGCATAGAAATGGAAGTTCACTCCGTGATCGGCGATGAGTTCTCCCAGCGGTAGTATATACAGGGAGAACAATAAGGGACCCAGAATTGAGCCTTGTGGAATACCAGAACAGATGTTGTGTTTGTCAGAGTCAAAGTTAGCTAGACTGACAAAATAGCTTCTGCCTGTTAGGTAAGAGTGAAACCAAGACAAGGCTGTGCCTGACAAACCAATCCAGTACTCCAAACGTTGTAGTAGAATTGTGTGATCAATCGTATCAAAAGCAGCGGTTAAGTCAAGGAGTAGGAGAACAGATAAATTTTTGTCGTCAGCGGACACCCTAAGATCATTAATTACTTTTACAAGTGCTGTTTCTGTACTATGACCTTTCCTGAAGCCAGATTGGAATTTGTTATGAACCTTATTGTTCTGTAGGAACACATCCAGTTGATGAAAGATAGTTTTTTCTAAGACCTTGCCCAAAAATGGCAGATTTGAGATTGGTCTATAATTACCCAGCACCAATGGATCAAGGTTGTGTTTCTTGAGTAACGGCCTGACTACAGCCGTTTTCAGTGAGTCTGGAAAGACGCCTGAAAGTAGAGAGCTGTTTACAATTCTTAGGATATCTCCAATAACACTGTCTAAAACCTCTTTGAGAAACGGGGTGGGTACTACATCCAGTGAGCAAGATGATGATGTCATCTGTGATATAGTTTTACGGAGTTCCTCTTCATTAATTGCGCAGAATGATATTAGGCTTCCTCTGGAGGGATCTACATTTTTGCACCATGCACCATTTGCCGCATTTGCAGTGCTAGCAGCAGCATTCATAATACCAGCTCGAATGCTAAAAATTTTGTTTTCAAAAAAGGATGCAAACTCATCACACTTAGCTTTAGAAGCAGGGAGCGACTCCTTGTAAGCCTGGGGGGGGTTTAAGAGATGTTCAATGGTAGAGAATAAGACTCTGGCATTTTGCTTGTTGTCATTGATAATGCGTGAAAAATATGCCTGCCTTGCCAAGCGCAGTGCTTTGTTATAGGCCACTGTTGACTTCTTAAAGATCTCTAGGTGGACAGTGAGTTTGTTTTTTCCAAATTCGCTCAGCTTTACGACATTCTTTCTTGAGTGAGCGCATGTGCTCGTCGATCCAGGGTGTTACTCTAGAGTTAAGTTTCTTTTTAGTTTTCATAGGAGCCACTATGTCGAGAGCTGACTCTAATTTGAGATTAAAATGTTGAACCATATCATTCACTGAGGGAGCATCAAGTAGGGGGGGCACCTGCACACACGCCAGATGACGAGGAAACTCGTTTGCTGCAGATGAGCTAAAAAAACGTTTTTTTATAGTATATTCTGTATTGTTTTTCCCTAGATCAGAGACAGTCATATTAAAACACAATAAATAGTGGTCTGTTAGTTCGGGCTTATCAATAATACTGTCAACAGTGATATTCAAACCTTTAGTGATCACCAAGTCCAGGGTATGGCCATGTTTATGTGTTGGCCCAACAACATATTGAATAAAGTCAAAGTTGTGCAGTAACTGTAGGAAACCCATAGCCACAACATCCGAAACAATGTCAACATGTAGATTAGCATCTCCAGTAATCAGAGTTCTGTCATAATTAGTGGAACAGATAGATAAAAGTTCTGATATTTCTGTTAGAAATAAGGCTTTGCTGCACTTTGGAGGTCGATACATACTAATCATAAGCACAGAGGATTGACTCTCCAATATAGGTGAAAGAATATCGGTCAATATCAGTGAAAGAATATCGGAATTATTTTGGTTCTATACCGATATAGCATTTTTTAAATGAAATATCGGCCTATATCAATATGCTACCAATAATATCTTTAATCACTACTTGTATTTTGTCTCCCTGCTCTTCTATTGAGACTAGACTGTGTCTAGGTGAGACATGACCTTTGACACAATCCTGTTACTGGTTTGACACAAATTTTGACCTGAAGGTTAAGATTCAATTTATCTTTGAGCAAGCAGGCAGGCTCTATTAGATCAATGGTACACATTTCAGCACTTGCGCAGGAAACCAGGTTCAAATCCGGGTTAGAAGAGGAAAGTTACATAGTGCAGGCCACGTTTTTTTTCTCCGATTTTTTTCTAATTTTATTTATATTTGTAGATCTGCTCCCCTCCAAAGCCACGTGATATGTCTACTTTTAGCATCTTATTCAAATCATTCTGGTTATTATTATGAAGGTGATCTTACTTATTAATTTAACTCTGACTTGATCTAATGAATATATATTTGTGTTTTCCAATTTAGTCATATCTAATGGCATTGATTTCATCTGGTTGAAATTGTGACCATTTGCAGCCCGCAAACTAACACTGATTATCATGTCTTCTAAGCTGTCTTGCATAAGACCTCCCTATAGGCTGTGTTCTCTGTGGGTCAGCGGGTGTGTCTTACATAATGATAGCATGCAGTGTCAACTAAGCTGAACCTTTGCCCCTAACTGGGCATGAGACTCTCAGCTCTGAATTTGTGATTTAAACTTCATATTGCAGTGTACAAATTAAGCATAAGACACCATCTTTATCCGTGTTTGTGCTTAATGGCCAACTGGTGTTGACAGCCAAACACATCCACCTAAATCTGAGAAATTTGAGAAAATAATCCAAGTCTGCTATAATTTGAGGGAACTGCAAACAGTTTGGCAAACATTACATGGTCCATTCCAAAACGGAATAAACACTGAATATGAGTTTGTTACTAAACTCAAATTTGAAATGTCTTGTCCCAGTGGGACCAGTACTTATTATGTACAGTAGCTGCTATTCAAATGTAAAAACACATCAGACAGACTTACAGAATATGGCGTTTGACCTAGAGATATTTACTTAAATAGAGACATTGAATATATAGAACTAAAACTACAGTTCCACAAAACATTTTCATTTGAACATGTTGCCTATGTGGATGAATATTACTATAATAACTGATTAAATTATCAGTATTGTTTTTGAAGTGATATGTAAAGAAATATGAAATTAGGCCTAATAATACTGTTTCATTTTCATCATGAATAATGTATTGAATCAATGCATAGTACATACAATAATATATACTGTATATACATAAATAGATTAAAAGAAATCTAGCAACGATAAAGCATTAATTTATTCATGCATTGATCCTTCCATCCATTTGATAATGCATTCTTGGAAAGATGAAGAACATACTATCTTTCACTACTGATGATAGATTACCATCACAAACCGATTCACTTTCTAACCAATATGAAGAATGATTTCTTTGAAATTGAAATGAGTCTAATCCCTAACCCAATAAAGTTGTCAATTTTGAACTGATTGATTAGAAAGTGAACTGATCCAAGGCCTGTTTCTACTAACAGAAGCCCAGAGTGTATGTCTCCATTTACTTGAATCAAAGTAGAACCAGACAAACCCTTATTGAGAAATACTGTATATACTACTACTACTACTACTACTACTACTACTACTACTACTAATAATAATAATAATAATAAATAAACCATCATTATTTTAACTTGAGTTTTGATTGTAGCAGAGGCCACACCAAAATGACCAGCACCCCCACCTGAACACCAGTCCTAATATTTTGCTATAGCTATTCAGATCATACATCACTCCCCAGTCATCGGATTGCATTGTGTAGTCGTGTACAGTATATTGTTGCTGTCTGGTGGAAACCTGAATGTCCAAAACCATTCCTTTTTTACTATTATTTTATTTAAAAATGGTGAAAATAGACGATCTACAAGCTCACGTTGCATCGCAACGCGTTGTGAGCTTGTAGATATTCTATTTGTAGTACTTTTGTGCGGCGCTGTATGATAAAGCAGGGCATTAGTTTACGAAAAAACATTAAAAGTTGAAATAGATACAAGGTCTCTGCCTGACAACAACATGATACAGCAAACAACTGTTTTTGGTCCTGTTTTGGTTCCATTATCTGACCTACATACTGTAGTACATACTGTATATCCTCATACTGTGCACTTCTCCACAAACTTCCACATTTTGCAGAGAAATACACAGAATACAAGTTTTTTCTCCCCCTCACCATATGATCTCCTCACATCAGAACAATGGGATTTATGTTCAAAATCAGCAAGGTGTGCCTTTAACATTTGTAAAACCTCATTGCTTTATTCATTGTGGTGTGGTCTCTTACTCGTGAGTTAGCCAAATAACTAATAAGGAAAACCATGTGTTAGGGTGGTTAAGATAGACTGTGGGCTCTGTTTCTCTACAACACAGGACTGACAGCCAGTCAAACTGATACCTCTTGCAATATCCCTTCCTAAAGCCCCAAGCATGCAGACACACACAGGGAGAGAAAGAGAATAAAGAGAGAGAAAAGTTGTTAAATAAGAGAGCGTCACATTTCATTATGTTATGTGTAAAGTTATTGCAGGGAAGACTTGTAGGTCAATGTTAATTACTGACATCCAAGCCTCCTCACATACTGCTGTCAATATCAGTAACAAATGTTTTACAAATCCCACCAATCTACATCAAAATTGTCATGGTACGTGAAACACAGACTTGAGCATGTTGCTAGATGAAAATAATTGTAGTATCTTTTATACCCATTCCTTTTGCAGTTACAACAAATAATGCTAAGAATTGTATAATAAACGTAGGTTTTGGACGTAGGTTTCGTAAAAAAAAAAAAAACACTTCTGTGTGTCTTATCAATGCTGCACTAACACTGACAGCACAATATTAATGGTGAATAATAATGGTGGTCCTTTACGGAATAATAAAACATACGTGTTTTGATCAATCAACAATCTGACCGACATACCGACCATCCATCCATCCATCCACCATCCATCCATCCAGCCACCCACCCATGCATCCATCCGTCCATCAATCCACCCATCATTAAATGTCTGAAAGTGAAGAACGTTATCAATACCTGTCTGTTAGCCGACTGGTCTGTGCTGAATGTGAAGCATTGGCTCTTCTGCAGAGAGGAAAGTGAAGGGTGGGGGTGGGGGTGGATGTGGAGGTGGGGGTGGATGGGTGACAAAATAAGAGGAGCAAGAAAAGGGAGAAGCAAGGAAAAGGATAGGAAGGAGGAGTAGATAAGAGGGGAGAAGAGGAACATAGGTAAATTGTTAGAAAGAAACCAGGAGGATGTGACAATGACAGTGGTCATAAGTAGCCTACTATTACAGGTCACCTAATAGCATATAATACATTGTTGTTCCAGAATTATGCCACCATGCTTTTGTCATCTGCAAAGGGAGATTTGACCATATACACATGGCAGCCATTTTTGCTCTTACGTCAAACTAGGGTTGTAATCACCTCTCAAAAGATATTCAAAACAGGGTCACGGTTCTAATGGAAAATGGAGAAGGGCCATATAATAATCGGAGACTCAACATAATGATAATTAATATAATATATGCACTGCAGTCTATTAGACAGGACTATGTTGATTGATTGAATGAATACAGTTTGCAAATAGCACAGTGATACGATTTTACAATGATTGCTAAAAGGATAACACAAAAAGCCCTGAGGGCTTGTTTCCATTGTGGTCCTCAATTCATCTAGACATTTAAAGACATACAATGATATACAATAATAAACAAGACATCACATCATCAACACTAGTAGCAATAAACGTATATGTACAGTAAACAGTTGTCATGCCACGCTTATAGTCTCTGGGACCTGCTGGGAGCTCTTTAGAAAAAGCTTTGAGTGAGCCATGACAACGCTATTTGTGCATCAAAGTATATCTAATCCTATTGCCTCCAGGCTCAATTCTCACTCAGCTAAAGGTTGTTCCCACTCATCCTTTTCTCTCCTACACCAGCACAGACCTGGGATCAGTAGGTAGCTCTGCAAGAGTGTAGTTATACTGTACATAACCACTTTGACTGGATATTTGGACAGGAATACTGAACAAACTTCTGTGGTATTGGCCTAATATTCTTTTAACTTGATTTGTTCTGTTAAGCTCATGGAATTATACTTTTTCTATACTCATTGAAGCACATTTTAATCACAGTTGTTCACTAATTCATTTGTCAGTTATCCATCTGTTATCAATGCCATGCTACTGTAATAAAGGATTAAATGTGTCTGGGAGATCCAGAAAACAATAGAGGTCCTTGTTTCCCACACGTTGGATGTTATCAAAAGTTGGATATTAATGGAAGATATTTTCAAGTGTTTTTAAGTGCTAATAGCCAGATAACGTGAGGCCCGTGAGCAGGTTTTCAAAGCCCAATCTCAGCCACACAGACCTCTACAAAAGACAACAGTCTAAAGTATAAAAAAGTATAAAATATAACCAAACTGATTGAACCATTGAATGGAAAACACTATGAGAGTGAAAGGGATAATGTTACATTTCTTTGTATCGATTTATAGGCTATATGATCTAGCTGTTAGGCTACTTGTCACAATGTTAGAAAACGTTCAGTTTACCCATCAGTTTCAAGGAAAGTTTGCATGCACACACATATATATGTGTGTGTGTGTGTGTGTGTGTGTGTGTGTGTGTGTGTGTGTGTGTGTGTGTGTGTGTGTGTGTGGGTGTGGGTGTGGGTGTGGGTGTGTGTGTGTGTGTGTGTGTGTGTGTGTGTGTGTGTGTGTGTGTGTGTACTGCACACTGTATGTGTTCTTGTGTATGCGTTTCCCTGCCAGCCTACCTTTGGAAGATAGGAATGTATGATTTTATGATATGATATGATATTGGGTAAATGTAAAACAGTCATTAGTAACAATGAGCCTCTCCCATAATCTCGATTCGAATCAAATATATAGGCTGTTTATGTTAAAAACCTACTATAGGGATTGGACTATTTATTTGTATTGCCAAAATTCAGTGTAATGAGCGATAGAAAATGAGGGAGTATAGCATAGGCCAGTGGTTCTCATAGTGGGGTGCAAGGAGGGACCCACAGGGATCCTTGAGGGGGTTCCAGGGGGTCCCCAGCTAAATGGCTTTAAGTTGCAACCAAAAACTTACAGTTAGCCCATGTAAGTCTTCTCTAAAAGTGTACAAATGGAAGTTGGAGAACGCAGAGAGTGCAGGCCTTTTTGACACGAAATGCAACAATGGGCATGAGCCCGTGTTAGACAAATAATAGGTTTAGTTTGCAAAGATGGCCAACATGCAAACATCCAGATCATATTTTGTTTTGTGATTAATCTACTGAAGAATTGTGAAAAACAGCATACAAAATGATCAAATAAATTATTCTTATTAAATAGAATGGAGAATGTTTACCTACTTCTCCTAAAATCAGGCCTAAAGGAACATACACTACAATGATTTTGTATTATAGCTAGATTTCAGAATTCATAATACAATTGTGTACTGATTTTGCAATATATTTGACATGTATTTGAAATGTAAACTCATCTACGTGATCATGACACAGTGATGATGGTGTTTACCTCCTTGTTATACGACTGTAGAGCGACCAAAGCAGCGTCCTGGTCCCCTGTCTCCATTTGCTCTATGATGGCATTTAAATCCATTTTCATCGCTGTTCTGCTCAATAGCCCCTCTCTCTCCTTAATAATGTGTACACCACGGCACAGGCGATGGAGATGTTCACATATGACTGTCAGTGTATGCTCTCCTCCTCTGTGATCCTTGAAACTCTCCTCACAAGCCGTAGGGATGATGCGATTAGCGGAGAGGATTTGTGCAGGCTTACCTCCCGAGCCGCAAAGCACTCTGGGACATGTAGTTCTTATTACCACGCTGCTTCATCACAAATTCATTCAGTGGTGGAAAAAGTACAACAATGTTTCACTTAAGTGAAAGTATCAGTATCAATGTAGAACTATTCTATTACAAGTAAAAGTCCGGTTATCAAAATTGGCTTAAGTAAAAGTACAAAAGCATTAAAGTACCAAAAGTAGAAAGATTATGCAGAATGTCCCATTTCAAGTTTTCAAATACAATGTATTTAAAAAATAGCAGATCTACAAGCTCACAATGCAGCCCATCGCAACACGTTGTGAGCTTGTAGATTGGCTATTTTCAAATAGCCAAAGTAATGGTTAATGTATGTTTTGTAATGATAATCAAAATCTACAAAGTAAATAGTAACTAAAGTCATCAAATAATTATTTGGTATGGAGTAAAGCACAGTATTTGCCTCTGACTCTGACATGTTGTGGAGTAGAAGTAAAAGCACTGAAAATTGGAAATACTCCAGTAAAGTAAAAAAATATCTCAACATTGTACTTAAGTACTTGAGTAAATATACTTAGTTACTTTACACCACTGCATCCGTTCACATCTTCTTCACGTGGTATGAAGGCCGAGGGCGCCATCCCAACTTCCTGGCTACAACCTACACGAAACGAAAGGTAAACATTAATGTTTTACATACTGGACTACTAAACTTTTAAGCATTAAAATGTGTTGTTGTGTTATGGTTAGTGATGTAAATGTCTCCCTAGAAGGTGAGCCTATCTGCATGTCACCTATAAATGACGCATGCTTCAACAGGTGTTGAACATTACCTTTAGCCTAATTTACGCACATGAATGTTATGTCGTCAATTAGCCATGGTTCACATGACTCTCGTCTGCCACAAGCGTCATGGAACTGAGAGTTCCTGGTTTTCGATTTATTAAATGAGTTACATTGACAACTCTCACATGTACATAAACGTTCAGATTTCAAATATAAAGTGCTTACCCACGAGCCACGGATGTTACAATTTGATCCGACCCGCGATAAGTACCCGTATCTCCCGTATTGTTCAATAAAAAGCATTTTAATCCGATCGCCGGCCATTTTCTCCAAATGTTCTGCGTTGCTTTCAACTATGCGACACTAATGGTTGGGAGGTGTATTGCACTCTGATACATTACAACCAACAAAAAAAGAAAGAAAATGTTCGGCGATGGGATTAAAATGCTTTTTGTTGAACAATACGGGAGATACGGGTACTTATCGTGGTACGGATCGCCTTGTAACATCCGTGGCACTTGGGTAAGCACTTTATATTTGAAACCTGAACGTTTATGTACATGTGAGAGTTGGCAATGTAAAAAAATCGAAAACCAGGAACTCTGGGCTCCATGACTGTCATGGTATGACAGTCATGTTTCAGGGCTGGGCTAGTCGTCAATATAAGTTGTTGGAATACAATTGTGATGGCCATTTATGCTTGACAGTATGGGAAGTAGTGGAGTAAAGAAACTAAGTACATTTACTCAAGTACTATCAAGTACTCTACTTATAACATTTTGAGTTATTTTTTTTTACTTCACTGGAGTATTTCCAATTTTCAGTACTTTTACATTTACTCCACTACATCTCAGGGGCAAATATTATACTTTTACTCCACTACAATTTTTTTCCACCACTGAATACAATTGTGATGGCCATTTTTTATGCTTGACAGCATGGGAAGGGAAACGCCAGGTGCTGGTCCTCAATGTACAGAAGCTTATGACCTCAGAAGCCCTCTGCTGAATCCAAGTAGTTCAACTCCAACTCCAACTTCAACTTCACCTCACATAACAGCTTTACAGATGTAAACAGGTGGGTGACATTCTTTTTCGTACATGCTCCCATCATTTGTTGTTTTCAAGAAAGGGAAGAAGAATAGAGACAAGGAAAGAACAAGGAAAACAGGCCGGATATTAAAATATTCCTGATGAGCTGAGTGAAATATACATGTAGGCCTACAGGCAGGTCAGCTATTCCAGATGTTCCTGATATGAGAAGATACATACATCTTCATGGTTAGAAGAAATGGCAATTGAACGAGGGAGGCAGTTAAGATAGCAGCAGATATCGGGTAGCTAACAGATAAATACTTGAGTTTAAATTGCAGCAAATAGTAGCAGATATATATAGTCTACATGAGGTGCAGCAATAAAATAATAATAACAGATAATAAAACATAGTGTGTAGACCAGGGGTCTTCAACAGGGGGACCGGGACCCCTAGGAGGTCCTCAGAGTTACTACAGGGGGGCCGCCAAATCTTTGTGTGGTATGATTTAGTTTTTTTACATTAACCACTTGAACCCTAGCATCGCTTTTCTGAGGAGAACTTTAGCCTAAAATAGGTGATCTAGGTGCCTAAAATAGGCGATCTACAAGCTCACTGTGAGCTTGTAGATCGCCTATTTTTGGCAAAGAGGTATAGGTGTAGTGGGGAAAAAAGAGCAAGTAAAAAAAAATCGGAAACACAATTTGATATAATATAGAGGTGGTCCCTGCTTCATCTCTCTCTCTCTGCTAGGGGGTCCTTGGCCTGAAAAACGTTGAAGACCCCTGGTGTAGACCTTATAGTCTCATGTGCAGGCAAGACATCATTTAGCAGTGCTCATATATCAGGTTAGTGTAAACCTAGGTGGAAGTTTCAGCAGAACTAAAGGAATAGGCTATAGGTCTGTGTCCTTACTGTCAGTATTTGTCAGTTTAACTCTTGTGTTCAGTATTCGGTGGCAGTTACCTCTATCTGTGGGGGAAGTTATCTGAAATTGTGTATTATTTTGGTGACACATAGACTATGCATTCTATTTGGACCAGACCTATGCAACACATGTGCAAGAAACTGTGTGTGTGTGTGTGTGTGTGTGTGTGTGTGTGTGTGTGTGTGTGTGTGTGTGTGTGTGTGTGTGTGTGTGTGTGTGTGTGTGTGTGTGTGTGTGTGTGTGTGTGTGTGTGTGTGTGTGTGTGTGTGTGTTTATGAAGGGGGTATGTTGAAGTAGATGCTAGCTGGGACAGTTTTTCGTGCTGAACTTAACCTTTTGTGCACAGAATTATTCATGTTCCCCTTTTGACAAAAATAACATTTGCTCCAGTCCAGAGAGATTCTGAGCCCAGATTCATTTGACCATTATCCATTAATAGAATGTAAATTAAGTTGGTTAAAAACACGATTTTCATGAGTCTTAAAAGAAAAAGAAACAAGAAATGACAAAGTCATAATATACCCGCTTGCGGCAGGCTCATTGTGCAGAATGTCCCAGCCAATGCAACCGGGTGTTGTTAAAACATTTAGAACACGTGCACTCCTTCTCTGTTGCAGCCAGGCCATTATGTCTTTATAGGTTGCAGGTATGAGGGGATATAATTCCTTTGTCACTTACTTTAGGCCTATAGAGTAGGTCTACATGTACATAAAGGTTCGTCATCATCAAGACTGGAATACTTTTTAACTCTGTGGCATTATGAACGTCCGAGGATTATGCCTCTGTTCTGAACGATGTTGCCAGATGTGGCGAGAGAAATAAGCAACCAGGTCTATGAAAACAATCTCAAAAGAAACGACTATATATAGGCCACCCAAGCACTTTAAAGTTTAAACCTATATAGAAATACATTGAATATTTGAAAATAGCCGATCTACAAGCTCGTTGTGAGCTCGTAGGTCGGCTAGAAAAATCTACAATGCATCTACAATGCTTTATGCCTTCTAAAGAATTGTCACTTCGGAGCACCTCTCAGCTCCAGGTAATGGGCGTGAACAATGGGTAATTTATTCAGCCTAGCCACTCCTCTAATCACTCCCCCATTGACACCTTTCAGTCAGCTGTCCACTTTATTTAGTGCCAGGGACCCCCATAGAGGATCTGTGTTGTAAAAAAAAGGCATAATAAGTAATCATCATCATAATAGATTTAATACAATATTTATTAGAAAATAGCAGATCTTCAAGCTCACAATGCATGCTTGTAGATCGGTAATTTTCTAATTGCCGATGTAAGTAAATGTATTGATAAAATCCAGTGCTGGTGTTGTTCTGTGAGAGAAACAAGCTAGAGGTCTATGAAAACAAGGCCAAAAGAAACGACCAGTTTCACCACTTGAGCCCAAATACATGAGCTATTTTCAAAAAGAAAAAGTACTCAAATTCTCTACTTAAGTAAAAGTACCAATACTGCAATATAAAAATACTCTGTTACAAGTGAAAGTCCAGAATTAAAAATGTACTTGAGTAAAAGTACAAAAGTATTGGCATCAAAATGTACGTAAAGTACCAAAAGTAAAAGTGCTAAATATTTGAAAATAGCAGATCTACAAGCTCACAACGCGTCGCATGTGAGCTTAAGTACAGTACTTGAGTAAATGTACTTTCCACCACTGCAAATAAACGGCTACATGTCGTCGTGACGTCTTTGTTGAACTGCAACATGGCGTTTGCACTTTGTTAATTTACAGCCTGTACATCTACATAAACGTTCAGATTTAAAATATAAAGTGCTTACCCCATGGCCACGGATGTTACACGTCATTTCGGGTGGGTGTAAGTACCCGTATCTTCCGTATTGTTAAATAAAAAGCATTTTATTCCGATCGGCGGCCATTTTCTCATAGAGTTATAATGTATCAGAGTGCATACACCCCCCAACCGCTACAGCCGCGTAGGTGAGAAAAACGGAGACAATGGCCACCAATCGGATCAAAATGCTTTTTATTGAACGATACGGAAGATACGGGTACTTATGAGGGCCCGTATATAATTATAACACCCGTAGCCATGAGATAAGCACTTTATATTTGAAATCTGAACGTTTATGTAGATGTACGAGTTGTAAATGGAGAAATGCAAACACCAGGTGTAAGTTCAACCATGACGCTTGACGTCAAGCTAACAATGCTAAGCTCGTCGACTAGCCTCGTCACTCCACCGTTGTTTTTGTCCACATCTACAGTGAAATTCTTCCATACAAACGAACATCGAGCGGCCTGTTGTTTAGCTGGGGCCGCCCTCACCAATAGCTGCTGTGTTTGCAACATGTGAGCAACATCATTTCTTTGGTTTTAATGGCAATCATTAGCGTCCTGTCTCGGTCTCGCGCAACATAGCCGTTCATAGTATGGGGAAGTCTCAGGCTCCCAGTGGGGGTCCGCGGACCACCAGTGATTGCTTTGCGGGGGTCCCCAGGCCCCCTTGTATATCCGCTATAGCTTGAAGTGCTAATATGGCCTGTAGTTGCTTCTTATGGGCTTGTTTTCCTAAGATATTCGCTGGCGTGTGTGTGTGGGGGGGGGGTGTCTCTCTCTCTCTCTCTCTCTCTCTCTCTCTCTCTCTCTCTCTCTCTCTCTCTCTCTCTCTCGATCTGCGCGTGTGTGTGCGTGTGGGGGGGGGGGGGGGTTAGCAGCTCTGTAGCCTGAGGCTAAGTAAGATGCAATGGTGTAAGGAGCGTGGATAGCCTTCGGGAGGGGAAGTGCTGGGAGGGGCGAGGGGAGGCGGGTAAAACGGGAAAGTGTCCCCATTGGCTTAAAGTAGTGAAGGACAGCCAGGACAGCCAATGACAAATAGGTGTCGCATAGGTGTCCAATACATGTCAAGTGGCCCAGCCTGTCTGTAGACCCGCAGCTTTCAGCAAGCGGGTAAAAAGTTGATGCAATTAATTTTGAGTTGCAATCCTTGGTTGCATTCATCTATATCAGTGGTTCTCAACCTTTTCAGGCCGCAACCCCCCAAAATAACCATATTTGAACTGGGTAGTTGAGGCATTACATTTTGTTTGACTCGGTTTCACAGTTAAATATTGTGAAAATAGCCCATCTACAAGCTCACAACGCACAATTTTTGCCTCTTTCTTATATAATTTGACAATTTGGTCAATGTTTGACCAGTTTTTATAGTATAGTTTGTTGATTACCTTTGATGCAGTAATGGTGTATTTTCTTTTCTTCCTTTCTGTTTTTTTGTATTAAAAAACAGAAAGGAAGTATTAAAAAGGTCCTTAGATTTTCACTTCACTGTCATCTGGGGACCCACAGGTCCCCCCAGGTTGAGAACCACTGATATATTGAGTATCTCCTGTTTGGGCAAGAATTTCTCCTCAGTGTCACTCATGCTGAGGTGTGAAGTAGTGTCACTCTTAAAGTAACATTATGTTAACCTTCTTATTCTGGGCATGTCATAGTAGGTGAACATTTGGTGCAAATAGCAGATCTGGATCTAGAGAGCTCCGTGTTTTGTTTTGCAACATAAAACTAAGGCCATAATATGGCTAATTTAATTTTGAAGAAGTGCTTTAAAATGTCTATGAATTGCATTCACAAAGATTCAAAGCGGTTTATTTGTCACTCACTTATACCACTGCTCAAAATAATTAAGGGAACACTTTGATCCCTGAGACCTCCAGGGGTCAAAATTAGGGCTTGTCCGGGATTTGAACCCGGGACCTCTCGCACCCTAAGCGAGAATCATACCCCTAGACCAACAAGCCTGTTTCTACTTATTGCAGTTCTAGGGTTTTCTCCCTGGTCCTTTCTGCAAATGAGCTCCTACAACAGATGATGTGGCAGGTTGGAGGTTAACATATCATTTGGTCAAACAGCACCATCTTGTGGTTATAAGAAGTGTTTCTTCCAGGTAGGCCTATTAAAATGGTCATCCCTGTAGAACTCCATTGGCAGTTGTGATCATCCTAGTGATGAAAATCAGGGCATTGATTGATTGATTGATGTAGTTTATTTAGTAAGACATGAGAATAGTACATGATAGTACATAACAGTACATGGAAGTACAAATTCACAATACAAGGTCTACTAAACTGGAACTCTCATTAAGCACTGAGCTTGTTTAAGATGAGAACCCCATGCACACAAATCATAGTGTCTTAACACTTTATTTGTGTGTAGGCATTACAGTACTTTGTCAAGTGTGCAATAAGTCAATACATTTTTTAGTTAAATAATATACTACTTTAATGTTTTTGACCCCCTGAGTCAACATCTTTGACCCCCTGGGTCAAAATAGGGCTCGTCCGGGATTTGAACCCGGGACCTCTCGCACCCTAAGCGAGAATCATACCCCTAGACCAACGAGCCTGGTTTTCCTGCTACTTTTGAAGGGCTTCCTCCCTTATCCTTTCTGCAAATGAAATGAGCTCCTACAACAGATGATGTGGCAGGCTAGGAGGCTATACTTTGGTCAAACAGCACCACCTGGGGGTTATAAGAAGTGGTTCTTCCAAAAAAATCCCTGTAGCACTCTTTTGGCAGTTGTGATCATCGTAGTGATGAAAATCAGGGCATAGTGTCTTCGCACTTGAAAATGTTTGTGTTGCAATAAGCAATGTAGTTAAATGTAATGTTTTTGACCCCTGAGACCTCCAGGAGTCAAAATTAGGGCTTGTCCAGGATTTGAACCCAGGACCTCTCGCACGTTAAGTGAGAATCATACCCCAAGAGAGACCAACATACTTGATAGGAGGTTTCGTTTGAGTATATTTTATTTTTTATTTTATTAGACCATTATTCAAGGTAAATCCCACTGAGATACAATATATACTATTCAGGGGAGCCCTGTCCAAGATAGCAGCAGTAGAAAAAGAACATTAAAAACAAGACAATGCAACAAATTACAGTGTAGCAAATAAAACAATACTTCAAAAGTACCTATTTAAACATACAATAAAGATTCATAATACATTAGTTAGGGGAGCAGTTGCAGTTACAGATAGAATCTGTGATTAAACCATTCACTAAACCTTTAAAATAACTATACTACATCACATACCTTAAGCTGCAGATCTGTCTGCAAGTGTAGTACCAACCCTGTGTCTATATAATAAAACGATATGTATATGTACATGTATATGTATATGTATAAATGCCATCATTCCCCTCTATACCAGCAGTATCAGCCACTGGAGCAGTGTGGTGGTGTTTACCTGCAGAAACACACTGCCCTCTCGCTAGTTTGTCTTAGTAGCCCAAAAACATCCCCATTTACCAAAACACATCTACACACATTGAATACAGAAAACAACAACATCTAACTCTAGTATACAAATACAGAAATATAAAAAAAAAAGAATTTTAACAAATATTATGAATATGTGCTCTGTCTCTGTGAGGACCGTTCTAATTACACTGAGGATCATCTGTGGTTGCTATTAATTAAGAATACTAACAGAATATCCAGAATATCCAGAAAATACATAATTGACCAAATATTGCATATGATACTAATGTATAAAACATAACAGAGGGAGAAATTACATAGATTGCAAGTGCAAATTCTTAATATATATATTTTTGCAAAATATGCGAATTTACTTTACACTT
The DNA here is from genome assembly GCF_963280865.1 of Gymnoscopelus braueri. Taxonomy (NCBI): domain Eukaryota; kingdom Metazoa; phylum Chordata; class Actinopteri; order Myctophiformes; family Myctophidae; genus Gymnoscopelus; species Gymnoscopelus braueri. The sequence goes on along the minus strand of NC_137610.1, from coordinate 35,124,727 downwards.
ACAAAATATTACATTAGATACAAGCTTCAATAGTAGTGTAATGTATATTGGTGTAGTGTGGTAACTGTGGTTTAGCAGTATGATTCAGTTTGTTATGATTGAAAACACACATGAGAAGAAGTTGATCCTGTGAGTAGTTGTCTGTCAGCCAACAGTTGTATTTACCCATCATATAATTTAAAACCAGTGTCTCTGTTTTCTCTTCAACATCATTGGATTCCTAAAACCCTGGGGATCAAAACTAGGGCTCGTCCGGGATTTGAACCCGGGACCTCTCGCACCCTAAGCGAGAATCATACCCCTAGACCAACGAGCCTGTTGGGTGTATTGTTATTGAGGTGTTAACTACACTCCCCTGTCAAATCCTGGTCTATAGTTAAGTTCCTAGAACTGGTGATGTAGCATGTTTGAAGTTCTGGGCTGATTTGTTTAAACAGTGCCCTCTGGTGGTAACTGCAAGCCGAAACAGATATATCTCTGTTAAACTGATATAAAGACCAATTGACCAATTCTGAAAATTTGTATACAAATATTTGGTTTGGTGGCTGCAACCCAAGTAAAAGAAAACATTTTCAAGAAGCTAAGAGAGGGTGAGTCATCTGTGGTGTATTAATAGCTTGACCTATGCCTTTCTCATATCATTGTGTAAGACTCCCTATCTCCAGTGACTGCTATATCTTGCAGACTATAGAGAGACCCACATTTTGGCTCCTGACCAACAAACCTACCATTTGTGTAAAAAATAAAGAAAAAGAGGTACAATAAAATATACACTGGCTTATGGTTTTGGTTTTCAGATTGTAACATGTGTACTTTTAGCTTATAATTTACAATTTAGGCATTTAGAAGGCGTTGGAAAGCGTCTGTGGCCGAAAGTCTTTTGTAGATGGTGCCGTGCCGACGCTGTCATGTCGGGTCAGGAAGCGTCTAGTGGCATTTTATTTTTTATTTTATTGTTTCGATGGGACCCCTCTTCATTTAAGCATCGAAAGCCGTCGAAAACCGACTGACAGACAATTTGAAAAAAAAGTCTTCTAACCATTTTATTCGGTGACCATGCACGCGAGCATGTTGTACGTGTGCAGGGAATAATTATGGTATACCTCCTGAGAAAACCTAGAACACACCACTGCATACTAGGGTCATTGGTCACACATTGCTACTACTGTACTAGCCTACCCGATACCACTGTTGTAGCATAGCATGCAGATTAGTTGTTTGTAGTGTAGCTGCTTAAGGAAAACAATAGCCAGCAGTAGGCACTTCACACCCCATCAGATGCGCAACCCAACCCCCGTCTGGTCTCTCCACTCAGTAGAATGCGTTTCAGTGCCAGGGCAAAGGAGTTCTTTTCTCTATGATCTATGTGTTCATGGGAATAATTACAGCTGAACATAGACAGGTAGCTACAATAACAAAATACTGCTGAAAAGGTGAGTTTAAGAATCTTTTGTGAAAGATCAAACGCATTTCAGAAGCCATAGCAGGATACTTAGCCTAATCTGATCAGTGTTGCACTGACACACACTCAAAATATGTATGTAAAAAATGCAAAACTAACTACAATTGCATATAAAACGATCTTCATTTTTTATTTCCCACCATCACTTCGTCCTCTACTGATAGCCTATATGCATTCTACTATCCCACCTTTCTTTAGCTTCTATAAATCAAGGCACCTTGGAAAAGTTACAACGACAAAAACTAAACGAAAAATAGTACATTTCTAACTAAAACTACTTATGCACAATTACACATGTAAACCTAACTAAAATGAATCAAACTGAAAATAAATATTTCATAATGCTAGTCAGAGCGTGTCTGCAGGCCCGGATCTAGCCCTAGGCAAGCTTTCTCGGACACGCCAGGTGTCGCTGAGATTGACAGCGTCTCGGTCTGAAGGTGGGCAGGTATGGAGGAGAGGTGTGCTGCGACGTCGTCAGTCTAAAGCCGCCCCTCCCCCCTCGGCAGCTCAACCAGCAGCCAAGCTAGAGCCCTGCACGGGCCGAATATGTGGGCCCTAGCCCGGCCCGGGTCCGTGGTGTTTCAGCCCGGCCCGGCCCGTGGCCCGTAGGTGGCACAATTTTAAAGCCCGAGCCTGTCCGAAGCCCGAGACCTCTTTATTTATTTATTATTATTAATTCATTATTTTCGAGCGTGAACTGGTGCGCGCCGCGCGCCGCGCGCAGCGCGCAGCCAGCGGCTGCTGCACAACCATGAACTATACAGGGGTTTTGCGAGTGGCGGATTATGTTACCAGAGTGAAATTATCTGCGCAAAATGTTCGGTGAGCCCGAGCCCGGCCCTAGGCCCGATGATCAAATACAGAAACGGCCCTAGCCCGGCCCGTTTTGGCGGCCCTGGCTGGGCCCTGGGCGGGCCTCAGCGGGCCTGCAGGGCTCTAAGCCAGGCTGCATAGCAGGCTCCCAGTGCCATGCAGCAGACAGACAGGCAGTATAATTCACCCATGCACACAGTGATGTGACTTGCAAACAAGTGATAGAATACCGATTGCGCAAGTGTAATCATTTTTGTCTTTTTTCCCCCTATTTCGGCGCCACCCTCTAGATGGCGTCCTAAGTGGCCATCTAGGTTGCCTATAGGGCACGCCGACCCTGCGTGTCTGTGCGTATCCACACGCGCGCATGTGCACGTACGAAATAAAAATATCATCAATCCAGTTAAAAAAATCACCATTACACCACTGGATAAGATAGATTGTGAGCAGAGATGACAGATCCAAGAGATTTCAGTGTACAGGGAGAAAAGGAGGGGGCGAAGTACAGATCTCTGGGCACTTTAGTGCCGTCCCAGCGATGCCTAGGTCAGCAATGGTGTCCAGGAGCAGCTGGTGGTTCACTGTGTCACTGTCAAATGCTGCAGGTCTTCTAGATTAGAAGAATCAGGACTGCAGGAGTGTGAGCCAGCCTGGGCAGCATGTAGTACTTCTGTGACTGAAAGCATTTTATGATGACTTATAAGGTCAAGTATCTTATTCTTAATATTTCATAATTGTTTGACATCGTTAGTGTATTATAATTCGCATAGTTGTAATACATTACATATACATTACTATACATTATATCCATATAAACAAACCCGATATGCCAGGGAGTTTATTACAGCTACAAGAATTGTAATGATGTAGTAGTATGATACTTGACGTTATAAGTCATTATTAAAGGCTTCATAATGTGTTATGATTGCATTATGAGTACTTATGAGTGCTTATAACTGTAATTATAGTGTTATAAGCCGATAACAATGTTGTTATACTTGACCTTACAAGTCATTATGAAAATGAAATGCTTTATAATGTGTAAGGATTATTGCTATGAAGCATTACAAGTATTTATAAGTTGTTATAACTCAGTGTTATAACAATTATACAGTGTTATAAGTAGATTATAGTTTTTTTTAAGTCACGACAAAGTTTATGTGCCAGACTTAACAACGAGATGTCAGGGACAAAACCATGGTTGTAATAGTCTTCATCAGAGGTACTTGCAGCACTGCCTTGCAAGCTTGTGCACAGGAGGATCTCCTCGAGCACTTACTGTGTCAACTGCATTTTGGCAGAGCAAAGGGAAAGCCCCGGAGAGCTTATTTGTGCTGTGAGACCTAATAAGGGAATTCCTGATGGAAAATAAATCCAAAGCAGAAGCAGAAAATCTCTGCATGGTGCAAGAGAAGGCATTTAAATCCACTTGACTGACTTTTAATTGATATACTTAAAAGTTCTGCAGGCTTTTCCAGAATAACTTTTCACCAGGAAAGCTGATCACAGAGCAGATGTATGCATTTCAGAGAGAGAGTCAATGTGAAAGTTTTCTTGTAGACTTGCAATTAAAAGTAGGGCTCGTCCGGGATTTGAACCCGGGACCTCTCGCACCCAAAGCGAGAATCATACCCCTAGACCAACGAGCCACTTGGCAGTGTTTGCTCTGATTGTTTGTCTAAGTCTCGCTGCCTGCTAGTGGCTGACAGTAGGCTGTCATTCTGGTTTGGCACTGTGGTATCAGGTTACTCTCTGCTATACAGGATATACAACAGAATATTGCCACCTAGTGGCTAAAAGACATAAATCAAAAGATCACATATACTGTACATACAGTACAGAACCACAGATATGGAGAACTGTTCTGACTTGTATGCGCTTCATTTAGTAAGTAATGTTGATTAATTAAGGTTACTTGCTAAAACTAATATGTCCCATCTACACTTCTAAAATGAGATACAAGTGAAAATGGTTAAAAATAGAAAACTGGCAAATGATTTCTTCCAAGTTTAAACGATGCCAACCACCCAGTCACTTCCTAGGCATTCTTAGATGACATTGTTGTTTCCCAGGGAGAACGCCAGAGAGTGTGAGGGGAGAAAATGGGGTAGAGAGGGCATGGTGGATAGGACAACAAGAGTAAAGGGAATAGAGCCATATGAGCCACACTCCAGGAATGCAGCCAGCTATGGAAGACAAAAGCAGTGCCACTCTGGAGCCGCCTTTCACAAAGCTGCCTTAGCTTTGAGTAGTGGTGCCAAAGTCTTTTTTTTTGTTGTCATGGGAAGTCAATTTTCTGTAATTTGACAAGGAAAGAACAGAAGAAAGAACGAAGGGAGGGAGGAAGGAAGGATGGAAGAGAGGGAGGAGGGAAGGAAGGGAAGAAAAAGAAAGATAAAGGACAACATGCAACAAGTGTCCGCCTGGCACTGGTGTGCTGAATGCACAACTTTGTGTCGTGTGTGTGTGTGTGTGTGTGTGTGTGTGTGTGTGTGTGTGTGTGTGTGTGTGTGTGTGTGTGTGTGTGTGTGTGTGTGTGTGTGTGCGTGTGCGCACGCGAGTGTGCGTGCGTGCGTGCGTGTGTGTGTGAATGGCTGATTTCATGGCTCATGGATCAGAAGGGCTGCCAAGCGGAGTGTTGGCTGACAGCTGCTCTACACACAAAGACACACACACACACACACACACACACACACACACACACACACACGAGCGCACGTGCACGTGCACGCGTGCGCACACACACAGGACAGCAGAAGTAGGGTGCATACGTAGAGGGCAAAAAAAGGAGAGAAGGAGAAAAGGCATGGAGAAAAGATGTGACATTAAAGTGATAAGAGTTCATTTGTTCACAGATACAACAACGTTGCTGTTAACATGCAATTGTTTTAACTGTTTGTGTCAACTTTATTGTTTTTTCTTGTTGCTCTAATGTTATTTATATGTGTGTAATCTCGGCATCATTGTAAATGAGGGTCTCCCTCAATGATCTCTCCAAGAATCTTAAATAAAGGTTGAATGAATGAACAACATATGAAACATTTATATAATATTCACTTGTTTCATTCAAAAGATAATTAACTGGTATATAATTTATGCAATACATGACATTCTCTTAGGCTTATGTTAACCCAGACCATATTTACTGCATTAAAAAAAGGAAAGAAAAGAAAAGAAGAAAAAATTAAAACATTGGAAATCTGGCAAGAATGCCCACTGCATATTCACTTCCATATTTTAGGACTACAAACTTTAGCACAGTACCAGACAGTAGACCAAGGACATTCATTATGATATTGTGTAGATGGAGTTGACCTTGCTAGCATTCCCATCTAATCCCCCCTATGCAGCCATCTTGGTCATACACCCCCCCCACCTCAGATTTTTCCCAGGCATGTCAACCACCATACTTCTAACTCCAAGCTGCTTCCCTCACCTTTAGGCTACCACCACCTCTCCATGACTTTGATTTTCCCTTTGCCAAAGAAAGAAAAATGAGAGGGAATTTCCCTTTTACATTGTTAACATGGTTTCCTTGTCTCTAGCATTGTCAGTGAGTACATCTAATGATGCCCCTAGGCCACAGTATGGTGTGTGTGAACCACTTTCATAGCAGTTACACACAGACATACAGATAGGTGGGAGAGAGACAGAGAGAGAGAGCGCAGGAGAGGGAAAAGGCCTATTACCTTTCTGTGATCCTGTCTTTCTTTGTGTTTATGACATTGAAGCTAAGGGCTATTTCCATTTTCTGATAAAATAACAGACATTACTTGCCTGGTGTCATAACTTTAGACACTGTTACTGGATATGGCCATTGTCCATACAGACACATAAAACCACTTGTGTGATATTGCATGGAATCATCTGTATGTTAAACATGGTATTGTGTGTGCTGCTATTTGTGGCTCGTGAGATCCATGTGAAGTCCCTGCCTGGGGTTCAAACAATGACTTTAACCACTTAAACCCTGTATACTTCATATTGTACGTCAAATAGCGAAAATTGTCAATATACAAGGTCACAATGCGACACGTTATGACTATGAGCTTGTAGATCGGCACATTTTTCAGAATAGTTTCCTCTTTTTGTTTGTACATTTTTGCCAACTATGACGACCTGTCCATGATAGAGACACTAGACCTAGAGCGGATAGAACCTTGTGTCACCAGGCGGCGTAAACTAGAGGATATAGCCTGTCAGAGTCCTCATAACTTTAGCGCCTACCCATAAACTCATGATGTGCACGTTAGCCCACCTTTAAAATAAAAAAACAACCGGTAAATATGTGAATGTACTGGTTTGTCCATGTTTTAGTCTAACTGGTATAGCGACCGGCAAGACCATGCTACTAGATTTTGCATTCATGTGGGGGAACAATCCAATGCGGATATATAACCGGATATTAGTTGGGGAATAGGCGTGGCCCTATAGACAGATCACACTTGTCAGTTTGGAATGAAAACCAGGCTTCCTGGAACGAAGGGGCGGGCAATATAGAAAGAGACAAGAAAGAAGATCAAGAGAGTGACAGATATTGTAAATGTTTTGCTGTGAATAGCAATGTCTACTTTACAAAACGCTGCACAGTAAACACCTCAGCGTTACACTCTGAGCTGAATGAACTCTGTGTATTTTACTGTGTGGTAACCACGCATAAGATTCTGGGAAAAAAAATCTGTTCTCTTGGTAAATCGCTTAACCTTAAAGTTATTTGAAGCAGATGGCGCACTGGATTGGACACTGGAAGCGGCACCATCTTTATTGTAGCTCAAAGACACCATTACAATTACTGCAATTACCGCTTTCCATTGGGAGAGGGAGTTTTTTGTATTGATTGATTGATTGATTGAATTGATTGTACTTAGTACAGTCAAAGGTTATGCTTAACAAATTTTTTATCCCCTTGCCAGCGTTTATTACCTTAAATAGACGATCTTTGAAACGCCGTGGAAGACACGTGTACAAAAATGGAAAAAAAAAAGTGTCCGTGGGTTGGGGGAGGGATCCGTGTATCCACTGGAACAATAACATTTCTACCTCGAGCAGCCATTTTGGAGCTATGGCCCGTTGAAAAGATAGAAGTGTTTTTCTAAAAATCGTAACGTTGGGGTGGACGGAGGTCTGTTTTTTTGGAATGACGTCACATCCGTCTATTCGTGACGAGGGATCATTCCTAAGCTGTGTCAGAGCTCTTGTGGAATTTTCAAAAAATAGAACGCTTCCCCGTTCTTGGCGGGCAAGTGAATGCATTTACATGTTACCCCTCGGCAGTGTCATCAGCAGGCATGGAATGTCTTTCCATTGTTATGCTGATGACACACAGCTGTACATTAAAACTGCCCCCACCCCCTCTGCAGCTATTTCATGTCTCACTACCTGTCTGGAGGAGATAAAGGCATGGACAAGCAACAATTTCCTTCAGTTAAACAGCAACAAAACTGAAGCTCTCCTTGTTGGCACACCACACCAGGTCCAGTCATGCCCCATATCTCATCTCACCTTCGACAGTCAGGTCATCCCCTTCTCCTCCTCAGTCACAAATTTAGGTGTTAAATTCGACCCTCACCTGACTTTCAATGACCACATAAAATATCTGTGCAGAACTGCATTCTATCATCTCAAAAACATCTCCAAACTCCGCCCCCTTCTAACCCTGTCAGATGCAGAGAAACTTGTCCATGCCTTTATCTCCTCTAGACTGGACTATTGCAACGCACTCTTCATTGGGATTCCTGGCAAAAGTATTCAGAAGCTGCAATACATCCAAAACAGCGCTGCCAGGGTCCTATGAGAGTGCATAAGCATGATCACATAACACCGATCCTATTTTCACTGCACTGGCTCCCCGTTTCAGCTAGGATCGACTACAAGGTCCTGCTGATCACCCACAACTGCATAAATGGACATTCCCCTCCCTACCTACAGAAATTAATTAGGCCCCCACAAAATTCCACCCGCACCCTCAGATCTACAAGCAGATTCCTCCTCGATGTCCCTGGTACAAACCTACGTACTATGGGTGACCGGGCCTTCTGCTCGGCAGCGCCGCGCCTGTGGAACAGCCTTCCTATTAACCTGAGAGCACCACAGACCCTGGACTCTTTTAAAATAGGCCTGAAAACGTTTTTGTTTCAGAGGGCATTTTCGTGTTGAATTGTTGTTTAGTCACATCTGTTTTTAAATCTTGCTTTTAACTTTATATGATTGATGATGTTTTACCATGTGGCACTCTGAGATTCCTTGTGAATGCATTACAAATAAAATGTATTATTATTATTATTTAATGGAACACATATCTGCGTCCTTGGCGGGTAAGATGATTGCATTACACGACAATTACGGTTATTCAACTTATTCATATATATATATATAAATGCACTTCAGTACCTCTTCCAGTTTAATCAAGTGGGAGGGGTCATCAATATGTCAGTATGTGGCAACACTTGGCAAATTTTAGATTTTTTGTTTTTTACATATAAAATAATGTCATTTTGATCATAAGACGACCCAATTACTGAATGTCAGTCTCCAAGTTTTCTTCAGAATATGTATGACTCTGATTTACTCTGCATGACACTATGGCACATTAGGAGTCCACTAGGACAGTGGTTCTCTGACTTTTCATTTTCAAGAACCCCATAACTCTGTCTAAAAAAGTTTGGTTCAAAAAAGTTTACCAAATGGAACCGTAGAGTCCATTTGGTTACATTTGTGCACTCTCAGAGTTATAGACCTGTAAAGGTCTAGTGGTAGCGGTGGCCTAGTGGTTAGAGGGGCGGCCTTGATACCGGAAGGTCCCTAGTTCGATTCCCCAATTCATCACATCAATCATGAATCACCGCTGAATAGCCCTTGAGCAAGGCTTCCATGCAGGGCCTGGCTGTAAATAAGTGTTAACTTAGTCCAACACCCTGGGTAAACAACAAACTTTGCTTTACTTTGCTTTGCTTTGCTTTGCTTTGCTTGGTCATTTAAGGCTATAGCTCTTTATGTGTTTCTGGTAATATTATTGTCCACTCATTTGTATGTCCAAGGCAAAAATAGAATTTTGACACTGTTGCCTCGTTACGCCACTTTCAGAGCAGATCGAACATTTAGTCGGTTCTAAATCATCTCTTTGAAGTCAAGGTATAGCTTTTATACCCCATTTACCAGACAACTTAGTTTTTTCCACCCATAGCCCGAGGAGACGGTCCGCTGCACTATCCAGTAACAAAACAGATCAGTCAACACTTACGCAAAACTTGCTAAAGTGAACACTTAAGCAAGTGTTCACTTCATGTACACTCAGATCTGATCCTTGCTGCAAGTGGCTTGGGGAGCCTCCTCTTGATTTACTCCCAGCTCCTCCAAAATAAAGTAACACTTGGGACATGAACGATATCCGGGTCACGCTACACTATGAACTTTCTACAAACGGAACCATCCACTGCAATGTTTGTCATAGAAATTACGGTTTCAGAGCTGTAGACAGACAGAATTCAGTCAGCTCCACACATCCGTTTAACTTAAATTTCATCAAAATGTTTGATCTGACATTCCCTATAAAACTGTTGAATCTACATTCCTCCAAATGCAAACGATTCATTTGACCGTTGTGATGTTGAGATGTAGTGACAGGGTCACAGACAAACAACAACTTCAACAGAGGAATATGGTATTATACAATACTGGGTCATGACTAGGGATGTCCGATATTATCTTCCTCCTGATATTAGCATAAAAATGTTATATTGAAAAATATCGGAATCGGTTTTTGAAAAAAGCTTACAGGAGTTCTGTTCTTACTGTTCTTACTGTGTGTGATATGAAATATGAGCTTACCATAATCACAGTAATCCTTAATCATATTCCATCATATTCTAGGGCTTTTGGAGAGAAATGTTACAGACTCCAGTCACTTTCAAATTAGAACACTGCAGAGGGCAGGTGTGTGTGTCTGTGTCCAGCTGACGCTCGTTGACGTTAATGTTATAGGCATCAAGGCAATTATGCTTCTGCACTGTCAAATAGGCCAACATCTAATCTAAGATTAGTGGGACTCATTCATTCAAATGACCACCATTGGGACTCACTTAATTGAAAACCTAACATCTCTGTATTATATTAGACTAGAAGTTCTGCCCCGCTGCGCGGGGCCGAACCTCTAGCGCCCGCGCCCGCGTAGCGCCCGCGACCACTTGGCAGCGCATAGCAGTGGCGTAGCCAGTGGGGCCATGGCTCGGTCAGTAAAGACCCTGTCGCGCGTCTGATATGTGGCATAGAGGGGCGGATTTTAAATCTCCAGAGAAAACATCCATGGGCTACCATTGGTTCAGCAATCTGTGCGCCCGCCCTGCGCCCCTCCTCCTCCCCCAATGTGCAGTATTGAGAGCCAATACAACATATAACATTATATTTAATCATATATAATAATATAATATATTACATCATTAATACAATATTATATAATATACATTATAATACATATTATAATATATAATTCATATATATATATATATATATATATATATATATATATATATATATATATATATATATATATATATATATATATATATATATATATATATAAACTTCTAGTCTAATATAATACAGAGATGTTAGGTTTTCAATTAAGTGAGTCCCAATGGTGGTCATTTGAATGAATGAGTCCCACTAATCTTAGATTAGATGTTGGCCTATTTGACAGTAAAGAAGCATAATTGCCTTGATGCCTATAACATTAACGTCAACAATATATATATTATAATATATATTATATTATATATATATATATATATATATATATATATATATATATATATATATATATATATATATATATATATATATATATATATATATACTCGATTTGTGATGGTCACTGCACTCTGGTTGGTTGGAATACACCTAGGGCCCAGGTAGAACCCACTTATAGCCCACATGGGCATCCCAGTTAAGACCCACCTCGGCCCCACATAGAATTGCCTAGGTGGGGCCCACCTAAGGCCCGTTTCGGTGGTCACAAACGGTGCTAGGGTGACCACCTCATTTGGTAGCATGCAGGGGCCTTAAAGATGCAGTACAGTGAAATTTTTCATTTTATTTTGAAGGTTCAGTCTGAAACGTCGTCTCAACCGACTCTAAACCAATCAGAAGGTCCCATCCCTTCAGGCTATGGGACGTTGGAATCTCAATCACTTCAGCCGTGCGCAACACGGCTAGTGTCTGTTTACAAGTGAGAGAGAGATGGCCAGTGAAGCAGGTTTGCTACTACGTGGCTTATTTGTAACCTATAATGTTTTCAGATACATATTTTAGTGTGCAGATTAAGTTTAAAATGAGTAATACTGGATGTCATCTTCAATGAGATTCAAAACGGAGTAGCTCTGTAATTAAAATCAGCTGTGTTTGAAGAACGTGCAGCTATGGGAATCAAACAGGTGCATGTAATCAAGATTCATTTATATTCCTGAAAGCTGCGTTATGTCATCACGCAGCACGTTTTCGTTTACTGGAAGTAATTAAGATTGGCTTTTTAGTGACTTTTGATATAGAAATACACAAAAATGTTTTTTTTTAAAATTATTTTGGCATCTATTGTTAGGTATGCCCATATGATGACCACGGATATGCTCTAAAAGTGTGAAAAACTTTTTTTTCATTTCACTACACCTTTAAGCAGCAGTAATGTAACACAAGCTTAACACAGTTGAACCGAAATTAGCAGAAATGACTACATTTCCCATGATGCCCTCTGATTGTGCAGCAACGCGTCACTGCCATAACGTTAGATTGTGTCACAAAAACCCACAAAATACACTAAAATGAAAGTGTTCAACGGGCTAATTAGGTAGCATTGATGACATTTACCAGACTAACGTTCATACAGGTTGTTGGTAAGATGTGTAACATAGCCGTTTCAGTCACGACAACAGCGTTAGCATTAGCCGCATGCTAACGCTACTCGTTCGTTAGCTTAGCTACACGCTAACGGCTCATTATAGGCAGCGCTTGGCTAATAGTCATTTAACCCAACTAACGGCAACACAGTAATGGACATAAACTTAGACACTATTAGCAGGCATTAACAACCAGCAGCAACAGAATCCAAGTTGCAGGCCACGTTAGCAGCTAATGCTGTGTACGATGAGGGCTGTCAGGTCTGTTTGTCGTATAAGCGATTTTGGGCTTACAATGGACTAACTGAGCAGGAATAATAACATTCACCACACTAACGTTAATTGTTGACAAAGTGATTGCACAGCCGCTTCAGCCATGACAACCACGTTAGCGTTAGCTACATGCTAACGTTGAAAGTGCGTTAGCGTTAGCCGCATGCTAACGGCTCATGTTAAGCACCCCTGGGCACTAATCATTGAAATACAATGATCGCTATCACAGTAGTGGACATAAACATGCGTTACATTAGTGGGAGGCAGCAGTGACCTCAAAGTCTTGACAATATGAATGACAGGGCGATTTATTAGAGAAATGACGGTGATTGTGCCCAGCCGTTGCTGCGTCAGTGCGTCTGACTGTAATGGCGGAAGCGAGCTATGTGAGCGAGTACTTGATGCTGCTGTCTGGAAACTGCCCTCAGCATGACACGACCAATGAGAGTTAGCGCTTTCGTTGTTGCTAAGATACGGTGTGTGGCACATAGTGTCTCTGCCCCATAGCCTGTAGATCTCTCGAACATGATTGGCGTCGCCTTCGTTGCCAGGTCTGCCTTTTGTATAAGCAATTTGGGCATGTCTGCTTGGAGACCCTCCACATGCAATCATGGGGACTCCATGAGTGGTGCTTGTCAATTATTGTGGCAGGATTTATTAGATATTATATTGATATTATAACTATTTTATTTTATTAGATATGTGATGTTGTTACCTGACAATTAGTTGACTTTTGGTGACCGCATCGGTATCGGTTGATATCGGTATCGGAAATTAGGAGTTGGACAATATCGGAATATCGGATATCGGCAAAAAAGTCAATATCGAACATCCCTAGTCGTGACTGATCATCTACTAAGTCAGAAAACTATCACTGTTATAGCTAATATTTGAGTGTTTGCTAGTAGTTCTCTTTATTTGAACTGGGAGCTCCCTGGAATGGGGATGATGTACAGTAAACATGTCCAGGTAAAGTGGGAAACTTTACTTGGGGAAGTCTGTCCAGGTGGCAGACAGGTGCAGAGGGCAGAACCAGCCCCGCTCTGAGGAAAGACAAATGACAAAAAGAAGGGAGAGGTGGAGAGAACTATGATAACTTTTACAACTTTCTTTTTTTTTCTCTCTTTCCCTGCTCAGCGCTCTATAATTACACCAGCTGCCTGGAATTGGTGGGGCTTTCTTCTCTCTCTCTCTCTCGTTCTCTCCTCCTCCCTCTGTCTCTCTCAGCTCTCTCTCACTCTCTCGATCTCTACTCCTTCATCTCTGCTTTTCTTCTTTTTACCCTCCCTAAATTCTTTTCATTCTCTTTCTCTGGAACTCCTCCCTCACCGCTGTTCCTTGTCGTGGAAGTACTGCACCTGCCTGTTGACCACACCTACAAGTCTGTGTTGCGTGTGTGTGTGTGTGTGTGTGTGTGTGTGTGTGTGTGTGTGTGTGTGCATGTGCGCGTGCGTGCGACCGTGCGTGCGTGTGTCTGTGTGTCTGTGTATTTGTGATTAAATGTTGAAAACTTCGTTTCAAAGACCTGTTGCCTGTCCCTCCAATTTCTCTTTTCTCTTCCCTCCTGTTTTGTTCCCTTTCCCTGTTTACAAAATGAAGCAACTCTCATTATCCCAGTATATCTCTGCTGTCCAGCGTGAACCTGCTAACTCCAAAACGCTCATTGTTCAGGAAACGAAAAAACAAAATATACGTTTTTCAGGAAATGAAGAAAACCTTATATTTTTAAAACAAAGCAATACTGCCTCATCAAAGTTGGTATAGTGACTTTATATATTGTCAGATACTTGCATGTGTCATTATATTATCAACACTTTACCCAAATCGCGGGTAAATCAACACTTTACCCAGCGCAAGTGGAGTTAGTAGTTTCAGACGAGCAGAAATCAAGCTTTGATTGATTGATTGATGTAGTTTATTTAGAAAGACATGAGAATAGTACATGACAGTACATAACAGTACATGGAAGTACAAATTCACAATACAAGGTCTACTAAACTGGAAACCCTCATTAAGCACTAAGCTTGTTTAAGATGAGAACCCCATGCACACAAATCATGATGAAATATAAGAGGCAGGCAGATATACACACTACTATACAGAATGTCATACAATCAGCTTTCAGGTTACTGGTATGACGAGAGAAAAAAAAAATATATATATATATATATATATATACAAAAGAGGAAAATGAAGGAGGGGGGGGGTAGGGGGGGGTAGGTTAAGACTTAGACAGGGGCCATTTTCGAATTGCAGCCTCCTGAAGGTGTATCTTTAGGGCAGTTTTGAAAGTGAGTAGGGTTTTACACTCCTTTACTCCTTTTGGTAGGGCATTCCACATTTTTGTTGAATAGCATGAGAACGAGTTCATACCCTTAGTTGAGCCAAATCTGGGTTGAACATGATCCGTGGAGCTGCCTCTGGTGTTATGATCATGGACTGCATTAACATTTTGGAAGTATTTTGACAAATACAGGGGGATCCCAATGTTGTGGTGTATCTTGAAGACCAGGCCCATAGCAAGTTGCTGTACTCTGTCCTCAACCCTAAGCCATCCAATCCTAGCAAAATGAGCAGGGGTTAGATGGGTTCTGTGATTGAGGCCAAGAAGTAGCCTTACAAGTTTGTTTTGGGATGTTTGGAGCCTTGTTTTTAAGGCCTTGGAGGTGTTGTGATACCATGAAGTGCATGCATAATCATAATGACCTTGAATGAGGGCCCCTGCAAGAATCTTCAGAGTATTCTTACTGACTAGGCGATCAATCCTCCACAAATAGCGTGTTGTTTGGTTGACATTTTTGATCACTTTTTCAGCGTTTTTGTTACCAGAGAGGTTTGCCTCCAAGATGGAGGCAAACCTGAAAGCTGAAATGGAGTTAGGTGTCCAAACAACAATAGCTCCACTCGCTGCTGAGGGAGAGGTTTCAAAAGGGTACAAATTCCCAAAAGCTAACAATGGATCTCCAAGCTCACAATGCATCACAACAACGTGTGAATTAATGCCCTGATGCTTCATGACACTTATTATATAGGCCTACAATAATAAACAGGACTTTAAATATTATAATAACTTCTGCAAAGAGGTTGTAGAACTAGCGCGACAGAAATGCTATGAATGCCTTTCTTCTTGTCACATTGCTCTCCTCATTAAACACTTCATAGATTTTAGAAATATAATTACTTGTTTTCATAACATTAGCGTCAGTGCTAAGTTTGATAAACTGCATAGTTTTAACAGACTACGGTGTGTTTGTTTACGTGATCCTCCTCCCCGTTCACTGCGCAGCGCGCTCTACTCATGCTGTGAAAAGGCAGCACTGGAGAGGAGAGGGGGGAGTTGTTTGTTTTTGACGGACAGTTTGAGGATCCAATGGAGTTGGGAGTTTTCGTCAGAGGCGCTTTTTAATACTTTTCATTGGTTCAAATGTTTAGATTTTTTACACAGACGTAAAGGGTGTTCAATAGCGTTGATTTATGAAAAAAATAAAAAAATAAAAATGGAGTTAGCTGGTTCGTCCTGGACACAGACGATATACTGTATATAAGTAGATTAAAGGTTTGTGAAAGTGGGTAATATTGTGACAGCTACATTTGTACATTTGTCAAAAAATATATGTATTTATTTATTAATTGTGTGAAAACAATACTTAATTCAGCCTTGTTACTGTGTCTATTACTCTACAGCACAATCACACCTGAAAGCTTCAACTGACGCCCCATTCAAGCCTTTTTCTACACTGCAGGCAGGGCCTATCAGGGCATAAGATGAGTATCTTGAGGAGTTGAGGAGTTGGCAGGAAAAGTGTGTACGTTTGCCTTTATGCTTCCCAAGGGGGTTCTTTGAATGGTGTGTTGTGCAATAATGGTACTACACTGCAGTGCAGAGTAAATCCGTAATACCATCGTGACAATGTAATTAGCCTGGTGAGTCAAAGCCTGTGTCAGACTGTGGTCAAAGTCAAGTTCAAACACTTACTTGCAATTGAAGTTATGTCATGTGCATTTATACTTAAAGTTAATGATGTGAGACATAAGTCTTAAGATTGCTCACATAGAAAACCACAAAGGACATCACCCCAGTAGTAAGGAAGTTTTCCACACTCATCTAAAACATTTGTTTTTAATTTCCTGCAATCAGTAAACTAACATTTCACAGACAGAGTAGGTACTGAGCAATGTGCTCACATTACAGTATTGGTGATGAGCTTGCGTCTCCTCTTCTACCCCAGTAACCATATCTGTAGTGGTCTATTCCCTAGGGTTCCACTCCCTTTGAATCCACTTCAACAGAGAGAATGGTGACCAGGTAATTTAGAAGAGGTTAAATCTGGAAGGTGGGACATGGATTCCTGCCAGTGAAAGGGCAGCGGGGTACAGAGGGAGGGAAAGGGCAGGTCATGCACATTTCCTCCTACAAGAAGACCATATGGAGAGACGTGTTTTAAACTCATCATTAAGGCCTGGGAACATGAAGAGAAGACAAGAAGGCTGGAGAAGTTCAATGTGACTCTCAAGTTTCGCTGTCGGAGGGCAGTACTTATGATACCATGTCATTTACCCACAAGATGCTCAGGTTTCCGTATTAAAAGTTTTAGTGGGCAATCTTAGTGAGGCATGCTATTTGTGACAAAGAGAGACAGCTGTAATATACTCGGTTCCAAATTTTCCGTTTCTCAGTGGAAAAGACAACTGCTGTTGTCCTCTAATGGTACAACATGTGGCATAACTCTGGGAGGAAGCCAAAGAGTATATAGGCCAGATTGTTTTAAGTATTGATAAGAAAATGACGTTTAATTACAAAAAGTTAATTACTAAGAGATAACTCCTGCCTAGCATAGACCGATATGAGCAGACCCCTAGAACTCAAGCGGTACCTGGTTCGTCACTCAGGCTTTAATATGGCACCCTACTGAGGGTGTTAAAGCTGGGGACCAGCAGGTCACACACACACACACACACACACACACACACACACACACACACACACACACACACACACACACACACACACACACACACACACACACACACACACACACACACACACACACACACACACACACCAGCCAAAGCCTGTTGTAACCCCTGCTGTCCGTGACACTGTCCGTACCCACTTTACTGTTAAAGATTACCGTAGCTACTTCACCTAATTCAGTGTCAGTTGCAGAGCAGGGGGAAGGAGGCAGGAGGGGGAAGATGATGAGGGTTGGAACCATTGTTGGAATGATGATTAGCAGCTGTGGGTGAAGCAATGGAGAAAGAGAGCGAGAGAGAGACAGACAGACAGAGAGAGAGAGATAGACAGAGAGAGAGAGACAGAGAGACAGACAGAGAGAGAGAGAGAGAGAGAACAGGATGACATGTAGTAAAATGCCCTAAGAATTCACCCCATCCTCACTGCCAGGTACGTGCGAGTGATGATAAGTCATTAAAAGACGTGCGCCCCCCCCCCCCCCCCCCCAACTATTTTAATTGGGCAAGATCTGCACGCTGCTTTGCACGCGTTATTGGAATACAGCTATCTTGATTGTCGTAAGTTTAATTAAGAGTGAAAGAAATTGGATGTTCAAATGGCATAGTAGACGGACCCTCACTGCCTCACTGTTCCTGGCGTACTTCATATATATATTTGAGGATTGTTCAAGGTAAAGTGAGACCCTAGTTACTTGCTTGAAAAAAACCACCCTTCGGGTGTTTGGCCCCTTCCTACCTTAACTGGCCCCCGCCCCCGGCCTGACCTGTACCCCCTGACACTACCGGGCCTCCTCCCAGCTGTCCCCATCACCTTCCAGGAAAATGTAACAGTGTCTATGGGGCTTTGGGTGGAAGTACAGAGAAGCGTGTACAGCTGCCAGGCTGCCTTCTGGTCCCAACTGTACGGTAGATTGTCATGATGAGCATGGATTGGCAATAAACTCATCCATATGTGAAGAAATGAGCCTCACATCATCCCAAGTTGGATGTTTGCCATCTCTCCTAACCAGAGCAGGGTTCCTCTCAACATTTATAAAGCCTGCGTTAAAATTATAACATCATATACCGTATTTATAACGTTGTTTATAAGTGTCAACATTAATCTTAGTCACTATCACTGACACCGTGAACACAAATACGTAATGCGTTAAATCTAAGATAATATCATGTTAATGTTTTGTTGCTCCTTCCCCACTTTTACCCTGACATTCACTTTTTCAGATTTTATTTCTGCTAATTTGTATGCTCTGGGTTTAGGTGAGTATTGGTTTGTATTATAAATGCAAATTGATTGCTACAGTACTACTACATCTTCAAAATAAGAACACTAAAGAATAGGAAACATAGAAATTACTCATACTCAACAAATAGCCTACTGTATTTCTAAGCCCCTTGCAAAGAAACACAAAGGTTCACATTCGGTCACACCGACGTGACCTGTCTTTCACTGAAAATTGTCCCTTTATCTTTTCAGTTGGCTATTTGTTGGACTGATAAAATGCTGTTTCTGACAGGTGGGGAAGTAACCTGGGGTTTACCATGGGGTTGTACTGTGAATGTATGTATCTGTATTTGCTTGTGGGTGTGTTTGCATACTTCACCTGCGGAACTGATAGTATGCTATCTGTGCGTAGGAGGACAAAAAGCCTAACACACACATGCCATGTCAGGTAGTAAACTGAGTGTGTAGTGGTTCAGCTCACCCACCTGCCATTGATAAGAGTTACTCTTGAGTCAGAAGCAGGCAGATGAGTGGAAAAGAGAGATTGAGACAGAAAAGAGAAAGGCAGAGATACTGCTAATGACCAACTACCGCCAATGGTGTGGGACACACCCCAAAAAGGATGTCTTTTCAGCTAATGTCGGCCTTTAAACCGGATGGAAGTCAAATATTACATTGTTGCAATACATTTATGAGCAATGAAACAAAAGTATCAAACTCTTAGGAATGGATTGAAAGATAAAGATAAATTTTCAACATATCCCATGAGTGTAGACCTTGATTGATCCCACAGGGGAAATTGAAGTTTTTTCACAAATACTATGAGTGTTTTCACAAATGGACACTTGGATCTCTTTTCTCCAGTTCAAAGGCACAATAAATGTTGTAGAAAGCAGCTGTTTGAGACCCAAGTTTTGTGTCAATGTCCTGGTGTTGTGAATGAGCCTCTCTCTCTCTCTGGCAGCTGCCTGTGTGTGCCTGCCCGCATGGCATAGGGCAGCAGGTGTAGCATAATATTGAAACCAAAAATGTTCCCTCTGGTTCCTCTTATCAAAATGACATTGTGAATCATTGTCCATAGTGAAGGAAAAATGCCATTGTAAAGTCGGACCAAAAATCAAAGGGTCATTCAAGGAAGACGGTGTGTGGAAGGAACAAGGAAGCACACAAAGAAACACGTGGACATGCTCGTGCACACCCATACACACACAGAGACGTTAACTTATAGTCCCCCATGCAGGTCATTAAGGTGACAAATGCTGGGTGTTGGGGATTGAGATGCTAATTCACTGATTCACAGTGTCAGGAGGAGAGAGGAGAGAGAGGGGAGAGAGAGGAAAAGAGCGACAGACAGAGAGAGAGAGAGAGAGAGAGAGAGAGAGAGAGAGAGAGAGAGAGAGAGAGAGAGAGAGAGAGAGAGAGAGAGAGAGAGAGAGAGGGACAGAGAGAGAGAGACAGAGAGAGAGAGAGAGAGAGAGAGAGATAAAGAGAGAGGGGGCGGAAGAGAAGGGGTAAGGGAAAGAAAGGGGTAGAAGGTCAAAACCTCAGAGGTTTAGAGACAGAAAGAAAGTGGGGAATACACAGTCACACCCCCAGAGAAAGAGAGAGAGAAAGAGAGAGTGAGTGAGATACCTTTGTCAGAGCTCAAACAGCTGCAGGTGTTTTCATTTGAAGAGGCTCAAGTAATAAAGGTACACTGGAAGTGAAAAGGCGGAAAAAAGTATCATTTCATTCAGGATTTTACATTTGAGGGTGTGTCTGTGTGTGTCTGACTGGGTGCTTTGCTAGTTGCATGCGCTCTCTCTCTCTCTCTCTCTCTCTCTCTCTCTCTCTCTCTCTCTCCTCTCTCAGTATTCCTCTCTATCCACCTCTCTTTAAGTTTCTCACTTCACACGTCTCCCCCCTTCACCCCTCACTTCCCGCCAGGTCAGCAGCACACAGAGCTATGGGGGGTTATACGAGGCCAAAGTTCAAAGTTAAAATGGCTGGTCTAGTGTTCTTACATCTCTTCCCTCTAAAAATGTCCTCACAGGGTGATGTTTGGAGTGGTAGGCCATTCACATTGTGAGGACTCAATAGAGAGTTTGTCTTCTGGGTGAGAGTGTGTGTGTGTGTGTGTGTGTGTGTGTGTGTGTGTGTGTGTGTGTGTGTGTGTGTGTGTGTGTGTGTGTGTGTGTGTGTGTGTGTGTGTGTGTGTGTGTGTGTGTGTGCTGGTTAGCTTGTGTGGATCTCATTAGGCAGTCAATGCTGAATGCTGACAAGTTCCTCTACATTATAAATGCTGAAAGAAAAATACTGCTTGCACACAAAAGTGTAAGATTGTGGTGGATAACAGCGTCCTTCCTCATTTCACAAGGCACTTCTCTCTATAACTACCCTCTGGTAAATGGGTTAATGACGTCATTGGAAGTAACTTATTAAGACCAATTGTCCATAGCTATGTAGCTTATTCATAATGAATACATGTCATTATCCAGTGTGTCTAGTCAGTGTGACACCTATCAATCTGTCTGTGTATTTGTCTGGCTGTCAGTCTGTGCATGGAATTAAACATCCTGAATGTTTGGCAAATAACACTCTTCCTGTTTTATGACAAGGACATTGTTAGCAACTTAATGGTTTATCCAACACTTGACATATCTGACAAACATACAAAGTCACCAATACATTTTCTCACAGATTCTCCCTCTGCCTTTTTCCATGTCACACATTTCTTACATTCCAAAATAATAATAAAAACTCCCTGTTTATTTCCCAGTCATTTGGTTCCATCATTATAGAACTGGTGGATCAGTCATCAGCCTTCTGCTAAACGACATGATGAATGTAATTATCATTAGAGCTTCTTTGTTTGTTTGTTTTTCTCTTTCTTTCTTTCTTTCTTT